>NC_083431.1:54264130-54564130 GCF_020745735.1 Hemiscyllium ocellatum
ATCCACACACCCCCCCAAGCCAGCTCCCACAATCTCACCCACACGCACACACCCCCCAAGCCAGCTCCCACCAGCTATCGCACGCATGCACCTCCCCAAGCCAGCTCCCACAATCTCACCCACACGCAAACACCCCCCCAGGCCAGCTCCCACAATCTCACCCACACGCACACACCCCCCAAGCCAGCTCCCACCACCTATCCCACGCACAAACCCCCCCAAACCAGCTCCCACAATCTCACCCACACGCACACACCCCCCCAGGCCAGCTCCCACAATCTCACCCACACGCACACACCCCCCAAGCCAGCTCCCACCAGCTATCCCACGCACACACCCCCGCAAGCCAGCTCCCACAACCTCACCCCCACACTCACCCCTCCAGGCCAGCTCCCACAATCTCACCCACGCGCACACCCCCTCTGGCCAGCTCCCACAATCTCACCCTCGCGCACACAACCCCCAAGCCAGCTCCCACAATCTCACCCACACGCACACAACCCCCAAGCCAGCTCCCACAATCTCACCCACACGCACACACTCCCCCAAGCCAGCTCCCACAATCTCACCCACACGCACACACCCCCCGAAGCCAGCTCCCACAATCTCACGCACACGCACACACCCCCGCAAGCCAGCTCCCACCAGCTATCCCACGCACACACCCCCGCAAGCCAGCTCCCACAATCTCACCCACACGCACACACACCCCCAAGCCAGCCCCACAATCTCACCCACATGCGCACACCCCCCCAAGCCAGCTCCCACAATCTCACCCACACGCGCACACCCCCCCAAGCCAGCTCCCACAATCTCACCCACACGCGCACACCCCCCAAGCCAGCTCCCACCAGCTATCCCACGCACACCCCCCCAAGCCAGCTCCCACCAGATATCCCACGCACATATCACCCCAAGCCAGCTCCCACAATCTCACCCACACGCACACACACCCCCAAGACAGCTCTCACAATCCCACATACACACACCCAAGCCAGCTCCCATAATCCCACACACACGCCCCCCCAGCCAGCTCCCATAATCCCACACACACACTCCCCCAAGCCAGCTACCACCAGTTATCCCACGCACACACACCCCCAAGCCAGCTCCCACAATCCCACACACACGCACACGACCCCCTAGCCAGCTCCCACATCTCACCCACACGCACACACATTTCCCCAAGCCAGCTCCCACAATCTCACCCACACGCACACACCCCCCAAGCCAGCTCCCACCACCTATCCCACGCACACACCCCCCCAAGCCAGCTCCCACAATCTCAACCACACGCACACACACCCCCAAACCAGCTCCCACAATCTCACCCACATGCACACATCCCCCCAAGCCAGCTCCCACAACCTCACCCACACACTCACCCCTCCAGGCCAGCTCCCACAATCTCACCCACGTGCACACCCCCCCCTGGCCAGCTCCCACAATCTCACCCACACGCACACACCCACCCAAGCCAGCTCCCACCAGCTATCCCACGCTCATACCCCCCCAAGCCAGCTACCACAATCTCACCCACACGCACACACCCCCCAGCCAGCTCCCACCAGCAATCGCACGCATGCACCTCCCCAAGCCAGCTCCCACAATCTCACCCACACGCACACACCACCCCAGGCCAGCTCCCATAATCCCACACACACGCCCCCAAGCCAGCTCCCATAATCCCACACACACGCCCCCCAAGCCAGCTCCCATAATCCCACACACACACTCCCCCAAGCCAGCTACCACCAGTTATCCCACGCACACACCCCTCCAAGCCAGCTCCCACAATCCCACCCACACGCACACGCCCCCCCATGCCAGCTCCTACAATCTCACCCACACGCACACACCCCCCCAGGCCAGCTCCCACAATCTCACCCACACGCACAACCCCGCCAGGCCAGCTCCCACAATCTCACCAACACGCACAACCCCGCCAAGCCAGCTCCCACAATCTCACCCACACGCTCACACACCCCCAAGCCAGCTCCCACAATCACACCAACACGCGCACACCCCCCCAAGCCAGCTCCCACAATCTAACCCAAGCACACACCCCCCCAAGCCAGCTCCCACAATCCCACCCACACGCACAGACCCCCCCATGCCAGCTCCCACAATCTCACCCACACGCACACACCCCCCAAGCCAGCTCACACCAGCTATCCAACGCACAAACCCCCCCAAGCCAGATCCCACAATCTCACCCACAGGCACACACCCGCCCAAGCCAGCCAGCACCAGTTACCCCACACACACCCCCCCCCAAGCCAGCTCCCACAATCTCACCCACACGCTCACACCCCCCCAAGCCAGCTCCCACAATCTCACCCACACGCTCACACCCCCCCAAGCCAGCTCCCACAATCTCACCCACACGCACACACACCCCCAAGCCAGCTCCCACAATCCCACCCACACGCACATGCCCCCCCAAGCCAGCTCCCACATCTCACCCACACACACACACCTCCCCAAGCCAGCTCACACCAGCAATCCAACGCACAAACCCCCCCAAGCCAGCTCCCACAATCTCACCCACACGCACACACACCCCCAAGCCAGCTCCCACATCTCACCCACACGCACACACCTCCCCAAGCCAGCTCACACCAGCTATCCAACGCACAAACCCCCCCAAGCCAGCTCCCACAATCTCACCCACACGCACACACCCCCCCAAGCCAGCTCCCACAATCTCACCCACACGCACACACCCCCCAAGCCAGCTCCCACCAGCTATCGCACGCATTCACCTCCCCAAGCCAGCTCCCACAATATCACCCACACGCACACACCCCCCCAAGCCAGCTCCCACAATCTCACCCACACGCACACACACCCCCAAGCCAGCTCCCACAATCCCACCCACACGCACATGCCCCCCCAAGCCAGCTCCCACATCTCACCCACACGCACACACACCCCCAAGCCAGCTACCACCAGTTATCCCACGCACACACCCCCCCAAGCCAGCTACAACAATCTCACCCACGCACACACCCCCCAAGCCAGCTCCCACAATCTCACCCACACGCACACACCCCCCCAAGCCAGCTCCCACAATCTCACCCACACGCACACACACCCCCAAGCCAGCTCCCACAATCTCACCCACAAGCACACACACCCCCAAGCCAGCTCCCACAATCTCACCCACACGCACACGCACCCCCAAGCCAGCTCCCACATCTCACCCACACGCACACACCTCCCCAAGCCAGCTCACACCAGCTATCCAACGCACAAACCCCCCCAGCCAGCTCCCACCATCTCACCCACACGCACACACTCCCCCAAGCCAGCTACCACCAGTTATCCCACGCACATACACCCCCAAGCCAGCTCCCACAATCCCACACACACGCACACGCCCCCTAGCCAGCTCCCACATCTCACCCACACGCACACACCCCCCCAAACCAGCTCCCACAATCTCACCCACACGCACACAACCCCCAAGCCAGCTCCCAAAATCTCACCCACGCGCACACATCCCCCCAAGCCAGCTCCCACAACCTCACCCACATACTCACCCCTCCAGGCCAGCTCCCACAATCTCACCCACACGCACACACCCCCCAAGCCAGCTCCCACCACCTATCCCACGCACTCACCCCTCCAAGCCAGCTGCCACAATCTCACCCACACGCACACACCCCCCCAAGCCAGCTCCCACCATCTCACCCACATGCACACACCCCCCCAAGCCAGCTCCCACCATCTCAGCCACACGCACACACCCCCCCAAGCCAGCTCCCACCATCTCAGCCACACGCACAACCCCCCCAAGCCAGCTCCCACAATCTCACCCACACGCACACACCCCCCCAAGCCAGCTCCCACAATCCCACCCACACGCACACGCCCCCCCAAGCCAGCTCCCACATCTCACCCACACGCACACACCTCCCCAAGCCAGCTCACACCAGCTATCCCACGCACACAAACCCCCAAGCCAGCTCCCACAATCTCACCCACGCACACACCCCCCCAAGCCAGCTCCCACAATCTCACCCACACGCACACACCCCCCAAGCCAGCTCCCACAATCTCACCCACACGCACACACCCCCCAAGCCAGCTCCCACAATCTCACCCACACGCACACACCCCCCAAGCCAGCTCCCACAATCTCACCCACACGCACACACCCCCAAAGCCAGCTCCCACCACCTATCCCACGCACACACCCCCAAGCCAGCTCCCACAATCTCACCCACACGCACATACCCCCCCAAGCCAGCTCCCACAATCTCACCCACGCACACACCCCCCCAAGCCAGCTCCCACAATCTCACCCACACGCACACACCCCCCAAGCCAGCTCCCACCAGCTATCGCACGCATGCACC
This sequence comes from Hemiscyllium ocellatum, assembly GCF_020745735.1. Lineage (NCBI taxonomy): Eukaryota > Metazoa > Chordata > Chondrichthyes > Orectolobiformes > Hemiscylliidae > Hemiscyllium > Hemiscyllium ocellatum. The sequence goes on from NC_083431.1 coordinate 54,268,495, forward strand.
TCCCCAAGCCAGCTCCCACAATCTCACCCACACGCAAACACCCCCCCAGGCCAGCTCCCACAATCTCACCCACACGCACACACCCCCCAAGCCAGCTCCCACCACCTATCCCACGCACAAACCCCCCCAAACCAGCTCCCACAATCTCACCCACACGCACACACCCCCCGAGGCCAGCTCCCACAATCTCACCCACACGCACACACCCCCCAAGCCAGCTCCCACCAGCTATCCCACGCACACATCCCCCCAAGCCAGCTCCCACAACCTCACCCACACACTCACCCCTCCAGGCCAGCTCCCACAATCTCACCCACACGCACACAACCCCCAAGCCAGCTCCCACAATCTCACCCACACGCACACACCCCCCGAAGCCAGCTCCCACAATCTCACGCACACGCACACACCCCCGCAAGCCAGCTCCCACCAGCTATCCCACGCACACACCCCCGCAAGCCAGCTCCCACAATCTCACCCACACGCACACACACCCCCAAGCCAGCCCCACAATCTCACCCACACGCGCACACCCCCCCAAGCCAGCTCCCACAATCTCACCCACACGCGCACACCCCCCAAGCCAGCTCCCACCAGCTATCCCACGCACACCCCCCCAAGCCAGCTCCCACCAGATATCCCACGCACATATCACCCCAAGCCAGCTCCCACAATCTCACCCACACGCACACACACCCCCAAGACAGCTCTCACAATCCCACATACACACACCCAAGCCAGCTCCCATAATCCCACACACACGCCCCCCCAGCCAGCTCCCATAATCCCACACACACACTCCCCCAAGCCAGCTACCACCAGTTATCCCACGCACACACACCCCCAAGCCAGCTCCCACAATCCCACACACACGCACACGACCCCCTAGCCAGCTCCCACATCTCACCCACACGCACACACATTTCCCCAAGCCAGCTCCCACAATCTCACCCACACGCACATACCCCCCAAGCCAGCTCCCACCACCTATCCCACGCACACACCCCCCCAAGCCAGCTCCCACAATCTCAACCACACGCACACACACCCCCAAACCAGCTCCCACAATCTCACCCACATGCACACATCCCCCCAAGCCAGCACCCACAACCACACCCACACACTCACCCCTCCAGGCCAGCTCCCACAATCTCACCCACGTGCACACCCCCCCCTGGCCAGCTCCCACAATCTCACCCACACGCACACACCCACCCAAGCCAGCTCCCACCAGCTATCCCACGCTCATACCCCCCCAAGCCAGCTACCACAATCTCACCCACACGCACACACCCCCCAAGCCAGCTCCCACCAGCAATCGCACGCATGCACCTCCCCAAGCCAGCTCCCACAATCTCACCCACACGCACACACCACCCCAGGCCAGCTCCCACAATCTCACCCACACGCACACACCCCCCAAGCCAGCTCCCATAATCCCACACACACGCCCCCAAGCCAGCTCCCATAATCCCACACACACGCCCCCCAAGCCAGCTCCCATAATCCCACACACACACTCCCCCAAGCCAGTTACCACCAGTTATCCCACGCACACACCCCTCCAAGCCAGCTCCCACAATCCCACCCACACGCACACGCCCCCCCATGCCAGCTCCTACAATCTCACCCACACGCACACACCCCCCCAGGCCAGCTCCCACAATCTCACCCACACGCACAACCCCGCCAGGCCAGCTCCCACAATCTCACCAACACGCACAACCCCGCCAAGCCAGCTCCCACAATCTCACCCACACGCTCACACACCCCCAAGCCAGCTCCCACAATCACACCAACACGCGCACACCCCCCCAAGCCAGCTCCCACAATCTAACCCAAGCACACACCCCCCAAGCCAGCTCCCACAATCCCACCCACACGCACAGACCCCCCCATGCCAGCTCCCACATCTCACCCACACGCACACACCTCCCCAAGCCAGCTCACACCAGCTATCCAACGCACAAACCCCCCCAAGCCAGATCCCACAATCTCACCCACAGGCACACACCCGCCCAAGCCAGCCAGCACCAGTTACCCACACACACACCCCCCCAAGCCAGCTCCCACAATCTCACCCACACGCTCACACCCCCCCAAGCCAGCTCCCACAATCTCACCCACACGCACACACACCCCCAAGCCAGCTCCCACAATCTCACCCACACGCACACACACCCCCCAAGCCAGCTCCCACATCTCACCCACACGCACACACCTCCCCAAGCCAGCTCACACCAGCTATCCAACGCACAAACCCCCCCAAGCCAGATCCCACAATCTCACCCACAGGCACACACCCCCCCAAGCCAGCCAGCACCAGTTACCCCACACACACACCCTCCCAAGCCAGCTACCACAATCTCACCCACGCACACACCACCCCAAGCCAGCTCCCACAATCTCACCCACACGCACACACCCCCCCAAGCCAGCTCCCACAATCTCACCCACACGCACACACCCCCCAAGCCAGCTCCCACCAGCTATCGCACGCATTCACCTCCCCAAGCCAGCTCCCACAATCTCACCCACACGCTCACACCTCCCCAAGCCAGCTCCCACAATCTCACCCACACGCACACACACCCCAAGCCAGCTCCCACAATCCCACCCACACGCACACACCCCCCCAAGCCAGCTACAACAATCTCACCCACGCACACACCCCCCAAGCCAGCTCCCACAATCTCACCCACACGCACACACCCCCCCAAGCCAGCTCCCACAATCTCACCCACACGCACACACACCCCCAAGCCAGCTCCCACAATCTCACCCACAAGCACACACACCCCCAAGCCAGCTCCCACAATCCCACCCACACGCACACGCACCCCCAAGCCAGCTCCCACATCTCACCCACACGCACACACCTCCCCAAGCCAGCTCACACCAGCTATCCAACGCACAAACCCCTCCAAGCCAGCTCCCACCATCTCACCCACACGCACACACTCCCCCAAGCCAGCTACCACCAGTTATCCCACGCACATACACCCCCAAGCCAGCTCCCACAATCCCACACACACGCACACGCCCCCTAGCCAGCTCCCACATCTCACCCACACGCACACACCCCCCCAAACCAGCTCCCACAATCTCACCCACACGCACACACCCCCCCAAGCCAGCTCCCAAAATCTCACCAACGCGCACACATCCCCCCAAGCCAGCTCCCACAACCTCACCCACATACTCACCCCTCCAGGCCAGCTCCCACAATCTCACCCACACGCACACACCCCCCAAGCCAGCTCCCACCAGCTATCCCACGCTCACACCCCACCAAGCCAGCTACCACAATCTCACCCACACGCACACACCCCCCAAGCCAGCTCCCACCACCTATCCCACGCACACATCCCCCCAAGCCAGCTCCCACCATCTCACCCACACGCACAACCCTCCCAAGCCAGCTCCCACAATCTCACCCACACGCACACACCCCCCCAAGCCAGCTCCCACAATCCCACCCACACGCACACGCCCCCCAAGCCAGCTCCCACATCTCACCCACACCCACACACCTCCCCAAGCCAGCTCACACCAGCTATCCAACGCACAAACCCCGCCAAGCCAGCTCCCACAATCTCACCCACACGCACACACCCCCCCAAGCCAGCCAGCACCAGTTATCCAACGCACACACCCCCCCAAGCCAGCTCCCACAATCTCACCCACACGCACACACCCTCCAAGCCAGCTCCCACAATCTCACCCACACGCACACACCCCCCAAGCCAGTTCCCACCACCTATCCCACGCACACACCCCCCCAAGCCAGCTCCCAATCTCACACACACGCACACACACCCCCAAGCCAGCTCCCACAATCTCACCCACGCGCACACATCCCCCGAAGCCAGCTCCCACAATCTCACTCACACGCACACATCCCCCCAAGCCAGCTACCACAATCTCACCCACACGCACATGCCCCCCCAAACCAGCTCCCACAATCTCACCCACACGCACACACCCCCCCAAGCCAGCTCCCACAATCTCACCCACACGCACACACACCCCCAAGCCAGCTCCCACAACCTCACCCACAAGCACACACACCCCCAAGCCAGCTCCCACAATCCCACCCACACGCACACGCAACCCAAAGCCAGCTCCCACACGCACACACCTCCCCAAGCCAGCTCACACCAGCTATCCAACGCACAAACCCCTCCAAGCCAGCTCCCACCATCTCACCCACACGCACACACTCCCCAAGCCAGCTACCACCAGTTATCCCACGCACATACACCCCCAAGCCAGCTCCCACAATCCCACACACACGCACACGCACCCCCCCCCCTAGCCAGCTCCCACATCTCACCCACACGCACACACCCCCCCAAGCCAGCTCCCACAATCTCACCCACACGCACACACCGCCCAAGCCAGCTCCCACCAGCTATCCCACACACACACCCCCACAAGCCAGCTCCCACAATCTCAACCACACGCACACACCCCCCCAAACCAGCTCCCACAATCTCACCCACATGCACACACACACCCCAAGCCAGCTCCCACAATCTCACCCACACACTCACCCCTCCAGGCCAGCTCCCACAATCTCACCCACGCGCACACCCCCCCCGGCCAGCTCCCACAATCTCACCCACACGCACACACACCCCCCAAGCCAGCTCCCACCAGCTATCCCACGCTCACACCTCCCCAAGCCAGCTCCCACAATCTCACCCACACGCACACACCCCCCAAGCCAGCTCCCACCACCTATCCCACGCACACATCACCCCAAGCCAGCTCCCACAATCTCACCCACACGCACACACCACCCCAAGCCAGCTCCCACAATCTCACCCACACACTCACCCCTCCAGGCCAGCTCCCACAATCTCACCCACGCGCACACCCCCCCCGGCCAGCTCCCACAATCTCACCCACACGCACACATCCCCCCAAGCCAGCTCCCACAACCTCACCCACACACTCACCCCTCCAAGCCAGCTCCCACAATCTCACCCACACGCACACACCCCCCCAAGCCAGCTCCCACAATCTCACCCACACGCACACACCCCCCCAAGCCAGCTCCCACCATCTCACCCACCACACACCCCCCCCAAGCCAGCTCCCACCATCTCACCCACACGCACAACCCCCCCAAGCCAGCTCCCACAATCTCACCCACACGCACACACCCCCCAAGCCAGCTCCCACAATCTCACCCACACGCACACACCCCCCAAGCCAGCTCCCACAATCTCACCCACACGCACACACCCCCCAAGCCAGCTCCCACAATCTCACCCACACGCACACACCCCCCAAGCCAGCTCCCACCACCTATCCCACGCACACACCCCGCCAAGCCAGCTCCCACAACCTCACCCACACGCACACACCCCCCAAGCCAGCTCCCACAATCTCACCCACGCGCACACATCCCCCCAAGCCAGCTCCCACAACCTCACCCACACGCACAAACCCCCCAAGCCAGCTCCCACAACCTCACCCACACGCACAAACCCCCCCAAGCCAGCTCCCACAATCTCACCCACACGCACAAACCCCCCCAAGCCAGCTACCACCAGTTATCCCACGCACACACCCCCCAAGCCAGCTCCCACAATCTCACCCACACGCACACACCCCCCAAGCCAACTCCCACCAGCTATCGCACGCATGCACCTCCCCAAGCCAGCTCCCACAATCTCACCCACACGCACACACCCCCCCAGGACAGCTCCCACAATCTCACCCACACGCACACACCCCCCAAGCCAGCTCCCACCACCTATCCCACGCACACACACCCCCAAACCAGCTCCCACAATCTCACCCACACGCACACACCCCCCCAAGACAGCTCCCACAATCTCACCCACGCGCACACATCCCCCCAAGCCAGCTCCCACCAGCTATCCCACGCACACCCCCCCGCAAGCCAGCTCCCACCATCTCACCCACACGCACACACTCCCCCAAGCCAGCTACCACAATCCCACACACACGCACACGCCCCCCTAGCCGGCTCCCACATCTCACCCACACGCACACACACCCCCAAACCAGCTCCCACAATCTCACCCACACGCACACACCCCCCCAAGCCAGCTCCCAAAATCTCACCCACGCGCACACATCCCCCCAAGCCAGCTCCCACAACCTCACCCACATACTCACCCCTCCAGGCCAGCTCCCACAATCTCACCCACGCGCACACCCCCCCTGGCCAGCTCCCACAATCTCACCAACACGCACACACCCCCCCAAGCCAGCTCCCACCAGCTATCCCACGCTCACACCCCACCAAGCCAGCTACCACAATCTCACCCACACGCACACACCCCCCAAGCCAGCTACCACCACCTATCCCACGCACACATCCCCCCAAGCCAGCTCCCACCATCTCACCCACACGCACACACCCCCCCAAGCCAGCTCCCACAATCCCACCCACACGCACACGCCCCCCCAAGCCAGCTCCCACATCTCACCCACACCCACACACCTCCCCAAGCCAGCTCACACCAGCTATCCAACGCACAAACCCCACCAAGCCAGCTCCCACAATCTCACCCACACGCACACACCCCCCCAAGCCAGCCAGCACCAGTTATCCAACGCACACACCCCCCCAAGCCAGCTCCCACAATCTCACCCACGCACACACCCCCCCAAGCCAGCTCCCACAATCTCACCCACGCACACACCCCCCCAAGCCAGCTCCCACAATCTCACCCACACGCACACACCCCCCAAGCCAGCTCCCACAATCTCACCCACACGCACACACCCCCCAAGCCAGCTCCCACAATCTCACCCACACGCACACACCCCCCAAGCCAGTTCCCACCACCTATCCCACGCACACACCCCCCCAAGCCAGCTCCCAATCTCACACACACGCACACACCCCCCCAAGCCAGCTCCCACAATCTCACCCACGCACACACATCCCCCGAAGCCCGCTCCCACAATCTCACTCACGCGCACACATCCCCCCAAGCCAGCTACCACAATCTCACCCACACGCACATGCCCCCCCAAACCAGCTCCCACAATCTCACCCACACGCACACACCCCTCCAAGCCAGCTCCCACAATCTCACCCACACGCACACACCCCCCCAAGCCAGCTCCCACAACCTCACCCACAAGCACACACACCCCCAAGCCAGCTCCCACAATCCCACCCACACGCACACGCAACCCAAAGCCAGCTCCCACATCTCACCCACACGCACACACCTCCCCAAGCCAGCTCACACCAGCTATCCAACGCACAAACCCCTCCAAGCCAGCTCCCACCATCTCACCCACACGCACACACTCCCCCAAGCCAGCTACCACCAGTTATCCCACGCACATACACCCCCAAGCCAGCTCCCACAATCCCACACACACGCACACGCACACGCCCCCCTAGCCAGCTCCCACATCTCACCCACACGCACACACACCCCCAAGCCAGCTCCCACAATCTCACCCACACGCACACACCCCTCAAGCCAGCTCCCACCACCTATCCCACACACACACCCCCCCAAGCCAGCTCCCACAATCTCAACCACACGCACACACCCCCCCAAACCAGCTCCCACAATCTCACCCACATGCACACACACCCCCAAGCCAGCTCCCACAATCTCAACCACGTGCACACATCACCCCAAGCCAGCTCCCACAACCTCACCCACACACTCACCCCTCCAGGCCAGCTCCCACCAGCTATCCCACGCTCACACCTCCCCAAGCCAGCTCCCACAATCTCACCCACACGCACACACCACCCCAGGCCAGCTCCCACAATCTCACCCACACGCACACACCCCCCAAGCCAGCTCCCACCACCTATCCCACGCACACATCACCCCAAGCCAGCTCCCACAATCTCACCCACACGCACACACCACCCCAAGCCAGCTCCCACAATCTCACCCACACACTCACCCCTCCAGGCCAGCTCCCACAATCTCACCCACGCGCACACCCCCGCCGGCCAGCTCCCACAATCTCACCCACACGCACACATCCCCCCAAGCCAGCTCCCACAACCTCACCCACACACTCACCCCTCCAAGCCAGCTCCCACAATCTCACCCACACGCACACACCCCCCCAAGCCAGCTCCCACAATCTCACCCACACGCACACACCCCCCCAAGCCAGCTCCCACCATCTCACCCACCACACACACCCCCAAGCCAGCTCCCACCATCTCACCCACACGCACAACCCCCCCAAGCCAGCTCCCACAATCTCACCCACACGCACACACACCCCCAAGCCAGCTCCCACAATCCCACCCACACGCACACGCCCCCCCAAGCCAGCTCCCACATCTCACCCACACCCACACACCTCCCCAAGCCAACTCACACCAGCTATCCCACGCACACACACCCCCAAGCCAGCTCCCACAATCTCACCCACGCACACACCCCCCAAGCCAGCTCCCACAATCTCACCCACACGCACACACCCCCAAGCCAGCTCCCACAATCTCACCCACACGCACACACCCCCCAAGCCAGCTCCCACAATCTCACCCACACGCACACACCCCCCAAGCCAGCTCCCACCACCTATCCCACGCACACACCCCGCCAATCCAGCTCCCACAACCTCACCCACACGCACACACCCCACCAAGCCAGCTCCCACAACCTCACCCACACGCACAAACCCCCCCAAGCCAGCTCCCACAATCTCACCCACACGCACAAACCCCCCCAAGCCAGCTACCACCAGTTATCCCACGCACACACCCCCCAAGCCAGCTCCCACAATCTCACCCACACGCACACACCCCCCAAGCCAACTCCCACCAGCTATCGCACGCATGCACCTCCTCAAGCCAGCTCCCACAATCTCACCCACACGCAAACCCCCCCCGCCAGGCCAGCTCCCACAATCTCACCCACACGCACACACCCCCCAAGCCAGCTCCCACCACCTATCCCACGCACACACCCCTCCAAACCAGCTCCCACAATCTCACCCACACGCACACACCCCCCCAAGCCAGCTCCCACAATCTCACCCACGCGCACACATCCCCCCAAGCCAGCTCCCACCAGCTATCCCACGCACACCCCCCCGCAAGCCAGCTCCCACCATCTCACCCACACGCACACACTCCCCCAAGCCAGCTACCACCAGTTATCCCACGCACATACACCCCCAAGCCAGCTCCCACAATCCCACACACACGCACACGCCCCCCTAGCCGGCTCCCACATCTCACCCACACGCACACACCCCCCCAAACCAGCTCCCACAATCTCACCCACACGCACACACCCCCCCAAGCCAGCTCCCAAAATCTCACCCACGCGCACACATCCCCCCAAGCCAGCTCCCACAACCTCACCCACATACTCACCCCTCCAGGCCAGCTCCCACAATCTCACCCACGCGCACACCCCCCCTGGCCAGCTCCCACAATCTCACCCACACGCACACACCCCCCCAAGCCAGCTCCCACCAGCTATCCCACGCTCACACCCCACCAAGCCAGCTACCACAATCTCACCCACACGCACACACCCCCCAAGCCAGCTACCACCACCTATCCCACGCACACATCCCCCCAAGCCAGCTCCCACCATCTCACCCACACGCACAACCCTCCCAAGCCAGCTCCCACAATCTCACCCACACGCACACACCCCCCCAAGCCAGCTCCCACAATCCCACCCACACGCACACGCCCCCCCAAGCCAGCTCCCACATCTCACCCACACCCACACACCTCCCCAAGCCAGCTCACACCAGCTATCCAACGCACAAACCCCCCCAAGCCAGCTCCCACAATCTCACCCACACGCACACACCCCCCAAGCCAGCCAGCACCAGTTATCCAACGCACACACCCCCCAAGCCAGCTCCCACAATCTCACCCACGCACACACCCCCCCAAGCCAGCTCCCACAATCTCACCCACGCACACACCCCCCCAAGCCAGCTCCCACAATCTCACCCACGCACACACCCCCCCAAGCCAGCTCCCACAATCTCACCCACACGCACACACCCCCCAAGCCAGCTCCCACAATCTCACCCACACGCACACACCCCCCAAGCCAGCTCCCACAATCTCACCCACACGCACACACCCCCCAAGCCAGCTCCCACAATCTCACCCACACGCACACACCCCCCAAGCCAGTTCCCACCACCTATCCCACGCACACACCCCCCCAAGCCAGCTCCCAATCTCACACACACGCACACACCCCCCCAAGCCAGCTCCCACAATCTCACCCACGCGCACACATCCCCCGAAGCCAGCTCCCACAATCTCACTCACGCGCACACATCCCCCCAAGCCAGCTACCACAATCTCACCCACACGCACATGCCCCCCCAAACCAGCTCCCACAATCTCACCCACACGCACACACCCCTCCAAGCCAGCTCCCACAATCTCACCCACACGCACACACCCCCCCAAGCCAGCTCCCACAACCTCACCCACAAGCACACACACCCCCAAGCCAGCTCCCACAATCCCACCCACACGCACACGCAACCCAAAGCCAGCTCCCACATCTCACCCACACGCACACACCTCCCCAAGCCAGCTCACACCAGCTATCCAACGCACAAACCCCTCCAAGCCAGCTCCCACCATCTCACCCACACGCACACACTCCCCCAAGCCAGCTACCACCAGTTATCCCACGCACATACACCCCCAAGCCAGCTCCCACAATCCCACACACACGCACACGCACACGCCCCCCTAGCCAGCTCCCACATCTCAACCACACGCACACACCCCCCCAAGCCAGCTCCCACAATCTCAACCACGTGCACACATCACCCCAAGCCAGCTCCCACAACCTCACCCACATGCACACACACCCCCAAGCCAGCTCCCACAATCTCAACCACGTGCACACATCACCCCAAGCCAGCTCCCACAACCTCACCCACACACTCACCCCTCCAGGCCAGCTCCCACAATCTCACCCACGCGCACACCCCCCCCGGCCAGCTCCCACAATCTCACCCACACGCACACACACCCCAAGCCAGCTCCCACCAGCTATCCCACGCTCACACCTCCCCAAGCCAGCTCCCACAATCTCACCCACACGCACACACCACCCCAGGCCAGCTCCCACAATCTCACCCACACGCACACACCCCCCAAGCCAGCTCCCACCACCTATCCCACGCACACATCACCCCAAGCCAGCTCCCACAATCTCACCCACACGCACACACCACCCCAAGCCAGCTCCCACAATCTCACCCAAGCGCACACATCCCCCCAAGCCAGCTCCCACAACCTCACCCACACACTCACCCCTCCAAGCCAGCTCCCACAATCTCACCCACACGCACACACCCCCCCAAGCCAGCTCCCACCATCTCACCCACACGCACACACCCCCCCAAGCCAGCTCCCACCATCTCACCCACCACACACCCCCCCAAGACAGCTCCCACCATCTCACCCACACGCACAACCCCCCCAAGCCAGCTCCCAAAATCCCACCCACACGCACACGCCCCCCCAACCCAGCTCCCACATCTCACCCACACCCACACACCTCCCCAAGCCAACTCACACCAGCTATCCCACGCACACACACCCCCAAGCCAGCTCCCACAATCTCACCCACGCACACACCCCCCCAAGCCAGCTCCCACAATCTCACCCACACGCACACACCCCCCAAGCCAGCTCCCACAATCTCACCCACACGCACACACCCCCCAAGCCAGCTCCCACAATCTCACCCACACGCACACACCCCCCAAGCCAGCTCCCACAATCTCACCCACACGCACACACCCCCCAAGCCAGCTCCCACCACCTATCCCACGCACACACCCCGCCAAGCCAGCTCCCACAACCTCACCCACACGCACACACCCCCCCAAGCCAGCTCCCACAATCTCACCCACGCGCACACATCCCCCCAAGCCAGCTCCCACCAGCTATCCCACGCACACCCCCCCGCAAGCCAGCTCCCACAACCTCACCCACACACACACACCCCCCAAGCCAGCTCCCACAAGCTCACCCACACGCACACACCCCCTCAAGCCAGCTCCCACAATCTCACCCACGCGCACACACCCCCCCAAGCCAGCTCCCACAAGCTCACCCACACACACCCCCCCAAGCCAGCTCCCACAATCTCACCCACACGCACACCCCCCAGGCCAGCTCCCACAATCTCACCCACACGCACACACCCCCCCAAGCCAGCTCCCACAAGCTCACCCCACGCACACACCCCCCCAAGCCAGCTACCACAACCTCACCCACACACACACCCCCCCAAGCCAGCTCCCACAATCTCACCCACACGCACACACCCCCCCAAGCCAGCTCCCACCATCTCACCCACGCGCACACACCCCCCCAAGCCAGCTCCCACAATCTCACCCACACGCACACGCCCCCCAAGCCAGCTCCCACCATCTCACCCACACCCACACACCCCCCCAAGCCAGCTCCCACAAGCTATCCAACGCACAAACCCCGCCAAGCCAGCTCCCACAATCTCACCCACACGCACACACCCCCCCAAGCCAGCCAGCACCAGTTATCCAACGCACACACCCCCCCAAGCCAGCTCCCACAATCTCACCCACGCACACACCCCCCCAAGCCAGCTCCCACAATCTCACCCACGCACACACACCCCCAAGCCAGCTCCCACAATCTCACCCACACGCACACACCCCCCAAGCCAGTTCCCACAATCTCACCCACACGCACACACCCCACAAGCCAGCTCCCACCACCTATCCCACGCACACACCCCCCCAAGCCAGCTCCCAATCTCACACACACGCACACATCCCCCGAAGCCAGCTCCCACAATCTCACTCACGCGCACACATCCCCCCAAGCCAGCTACCACAATCTCACCCACACGCACACGCCCCCCCAAACCAGCTCCCACAATCTCACCCACACGCACACACCCCCCCAAGCCAGCTCCCACAACCTCACCCACAACCACACACACCCCCAAGCCAGCTCCCACAACCCCACCCACATGCACACGCAACCCAAAGCCAGCTCCCACATCTCACCCACACGCACACACCTCCCCAAGCCAGCTCACACCAGCTATCCAACGCACAAACCCCTCCAAGCCAGCTCCCACCATCTCACCCACACGCACACACTCCCCCAAGCCAGGTACCACCAGTTATCCCACGCACATACACCCCCAAGCCAGCTCCCACAATCCCACACACACGCACACGCCCCCCTAGCCAGCTCCCACATCTCACCCACACGCACACACCCCCCCAAGCCAGCTCCCACAATCTCACCCACACGCACACACCCCCCAAGCCAGCTCCCACCACCTATCCCACGCACACACCCCCCCAAGCCAGCTCCCACAATCTCAACCACACGCACACACCCCCCCAAACCAGCTCCCACAATCTCACCCACATGCACACACACCCCCAAGCCAGCTCCCACAATCTCACCCACGTGCACACATCACCCCAAGCCAGCTCCCACAACCTCACCCACACACTCACCCCTCCAGGCCAGCTCCCACAATCTCACCCACGCGCACACCCCCCCCGGCCAGCTCCCACAATCTCACCCACACGCACACACCCCCCCAAGCCAGCTCCCACCAGCTATCCCACGCTCACACCCCCCCAAGCCAGCTACCACAATCTCACCCACACGCACACACCCCCCAAGCGAGCTCCCACCAGCTATCGCACGCATGCACCTCCCCAAGCCAGCTCCCACAATCTCACCCACACGCACACACCACCCCAGGCCAGCTCCCACAATCTCACCCACACGCACACACCCCCCAAGCCAGCTCCCACCACCTATCCCACGCACACATCACCCCAAGCCAGCTCCCACAATCTCACCCACACGCACACACCACCCCAAGCCAGCTCCCACAATCTCACCCAAGCGCACACATCCCCCCAAGCCAGCTCCCACAACCTCACCCACACACTCACCCCTCCAGGCCAGCTCCCACAATCTCACCCACACGCACACACCCCCCCAAGCCAGCTCCCACCATCTCACCCACCACACACCCCCCCAAGCCAGCTCCCACCATCTCACCCACACGCACAACCCCCCCAAGCCAGCTCCCACAATCTCACCCACACGCACACACCCCCCCAAGCCAGCTCCCACAATCCCACCCACACGCACACGCCCCCCCAAGCCAGCTCCCACATCTCACACACACCCACACACCTCCCCAAGCCAGCTCACACCAGCTATCCCACGCACACACACCCCCAAGCCAGCTCCCACAATCTCACCCACGCACACACCCCCCCAAGCCAGCTCCCACAATCTCACCCACACACCCCCCAAGCCAGCTCCCACAATCTCACCCACACGCACACACCCCCCAAGCCAGCTCCCACAATCTCACCCACACGCACACACCCGCCAAGCCAGCTCCCACCACATATCCCACGCACACACCCCCCCAAGCCAGCTCCCACAATCTCACCCACACGCACACACCCCCCCAGGCCAGCTCCCACAATCTCACCCACGCGCACACATCCCCCCAAGCCAGCTCCCACAACCTCACCCACACGCACAAACCCCCGCAAGCCAGCTCCCACAACCTCACCCCCACACTCACCCCTCCAGGCCAGCTCCCACAATCTCACCCACACGCACACACCCCCCCAAGCCAGCTCCCACAATCTCACCCACACGCACACACCCCCCCAAGCCAGCTCCCACAATCTCACGCACACGCACACACCCCCGCAAGCCAGCTCCCACCAGCTATCCCACGCACACACCCCCGCAAGCCAGCTCCCACAATCTCACCCACACGCACACACACCCCCAAGCCAGCCCCCACAATCTCACCCACACGCACACACCCCCCAAGCCAGCTCCCACAATCCCACATACACACACCCAAGCCAGCTCCCATAATCCCACACACACGCCCCCAAGCCAGCTCCCATAATCCCACACACACGCCCCGCAAGCCAGCTCCCATAATCCCACACACACACTCCCCCAAGCCAGCTACCACCAGTTATCCCACGCACACACACCCCCAAGCCAGCTCCCACAATCTCAACCACACGCACACACCCCCCCAAACCAACTCCCACAATCTCACCCACACGCACACACCCCTCCAAGCCAGCTCCCACAATCTCACCCACATGCACACATCCCCCCAAGCCAGCTCCCACAACCTCACCCACACACTCACCCCTCCAGGTCAGCTCCCACAATCTCACCCACGCGCACACCCCCCCCCTGGCCAGCTCCCACAATCTCACCCACACGCACACACCCCCCCAAGCCAGCTCCCACAATCTCACCCACGCGCACACCCCCCCAAGCCAGCTCCCACAACCTCACCCACACGCACACACCCCCCAAGCCAGCTCCCACCATCTCACCCACACGCACACACGCCCCCAAGCCAGCTCCCACCATCTCACCCACACGCACAACCCCCCCAAGCCAGCTCCCACAATCTCACCCACACGCACACACCCCCCCAAGCCAGCTCCCACAATCCCACCCACACGCACACACCCCCAAAGCCAGCTCCCACATCTCACCCACACCCACACACCTCCCCAAGCCAGCTCACACCAGCTATCCCACGCACACACACCCCCAAGCCAGCTCCCACAATCTCACCCACACGCACACACCCCCCAAGCTAGCTCCCACAATCTCACCCACACGCACACACCCAAGCCAGCTCCCACCACCTATCCCACGCACACACACCCCCAAGCCAGCTCCCACAATCTCACCCACACGCACACACCCCCCCAAGCCAGCTCCCACAATCTCACCCACGCGCACACATCCCCCCAAGCCAGCTCCCACAACCTCACCCACACGCACAAACCCCCCCAAGCCAGCTCCCACAATCTCACCCACACGCACACACCCCCCCAAGCCAGCTACCACCAGTTATCCCACGCACACACCCCCCCAAGCCAGCTACCACAATCTCACCCACGCACACCCCCCCCAAGCCAGCTCCCACAATCTCACCCACACGCACACACCCCCCAAGCCAGCTCCCACCAGCTATCGCACGCATGCACCTCCCCAAGCCAGCTCCCACAATCTCACCCACACGCACACACCCCCCCAGCCAGCTCCCACAATCTCACCCACACGCACACACCCCCCAAGCCAGCTCCCACCACCTATCCCACGCACACACACCCCCAAACCAGCTCCCACAATCTCACCCACACGCACACACCCCCCCAAGCCAGCTCCCACAATCTCACCCACACGCACACACCCCCCAAGCCAGCTCCCACCAGCTATCGCACGCATGCACCTCCTCAAGCCAGCTCCCACAATCTCACCCACACGCAAACCACGCCCCCAGGCCAGCTCCCACAATCTCACCCACACGCACACACCCGCCAAGCCAGCTCCCACCACCTATCCCACGCACACACCCCCCAAACCAGCTCCCACAATCTCACCCACACGCACACACCCCCCCAAGACAGCTCCCACAATCTCACCCACGCGCACACATCCCCCCAAGCCAGCTCCCACCAGCTATCCCACGCACACCCCCCCAAGCCAACTCCCACAACCTCACCCCCACACTCACCCCTCCAGGCCAACTCCCACAATCTCACCCACACGCACACACCCCCCCAAGCCAGCTCCCACAATCTCACCCACACGCACACACCCCCCCAAGCCAGCTCCCACAATCTCACCCACACGCACACACCCCCCCAAGCCAGCTCCCACAATCTCACGCACACGCACACACCCCCGCAAGCCAGCTCCCACCAGCTATCCCACGCACACACCCCCGCAAGCCAGCTCCCACAATCTCACCCACACGCACACACACCCCAAGCCAGCTCCCACAATCCCACATACACACACCCAAGCCAGCTCCCATAATCCCACACACACGCCCCCAAGCCAGCTCCCATAATCCCACACACACGCCCCGCAAGCCAGCTCCCATAATCCCACACACACACTCCCCCAAGCCAGCTACCACCAGTTATCCCACGCACACACACCCCCAAGCCAGCTCCCACAATCCCACACACACGCACACGCCCCCCTAGCCAGCTCCCACATCTCACCCACACGCACACACCCCCCCAAGCCAGCTCCCACAATCTCACCCACACGCACACACCCCCCAAGCCAGCTCCCACCACCTATCCCACGCACACACCCCCCCAAGCCAGCTCCCACAATCTCAACCACACGCACACACCCCCCCAAACCAGCTCCCACAATCTCACCCACACGCACACACCCCTCCAAGCCAGCTCCCACAATCTCACCCACATGCACACATCCCCCCAAGCCAGCTCCCACAACCTCACCCACACACTCACCCCTCCAGGTCAGCTCCCACAATCTCACCCACGCGCACACCCCCCCCGGCCAGCTCCCACAATCTCACCCACACGCACACACCCCCCCAAGCCAGCTCCCACCAGCTATCCCACGCTCACACCCCCCCAAGCCAGCTACCACAATCTCACCCACACGCACACACCCCCCAAGCCAGCTCCCACCAGCTATCGCACGCATGCACCTCCCCAAGCCAGCTCCCACAATCTCACCCACACGCACACACCACCCCAGGCCAGCTCCCACAATCTCACCCACACGCACACACCACCCCAGGCCAGCTCCCACAATCTCACCCACTCGCACACACCCCCCAACCCAGCTCCCACCACCTATCCCACGCACACACCACCCCAAGCCAGCTCCCACAATCTCACCCACGCGCACACATCCCCCCAAGCCAGCTCCCACAACCTCACCCACACACTCACCCCTCCAAGCCAGCTCCCACAATCTCACCCACACGCACACACCCCCCCAAGCCAGCTCCCACCATCTCACCCACACGCACACACCCCCCCAAGCCAGCTCCCACCATCTCACCCACACGCACAACCCCCCCAAGCCAGCTCCCACAATCTCACCCACACGCACACACCCCCCCAAGCCAGCTCCCACAATCCCACCCACACGCACACGCCCCCCAAAGCCAGCTCCCACATCTCACCCACACCCACACACCTCCCCAAGCCAGCTCACACCAGCTATCCCACGCACACACACCCCCAAGCCAGCTCCCACAATCTCACCCACACGCACACACCCCCCCAAGCCAGCTCCCACAATCTCACGCACACGCACACACCCCCCAAGCCAGCTCCCACAATCTCACCCACACGCACACACCCAAGCCAGCTCCCACCACCTATCCCACGCACACACACCCCCAAGCCAGCTCCCACAATCTCACCCACACGCACACACCCCCCCAAGCCAGCTCCCACAATCTCACCCACGCGCACACATCCCCCCAAGCCAGCTCCCACAACCTCACCCACACGCACAAACCCCCCCAAGCCAGCTCCCACAATCTCACCCACACGCACACACACCCCCAAGCCAGCTACCACCAGTTATCCCACGCACACACCCCCCCAAGCCAGCTCCCACAATCTCACCCACACGCACACACCCCCCAAGCCAGCTCCCACCAGCTATCGCACGCATGCACCTCCCCAAGCCAGCTCCCACAATCTCACCCACACGCACACACCCCCCCAGGCCAGCTCCCACAATCTCACCCACACGCACACACCCCCCAAGCCAGCTCCCACCACCTATCCCACGCACACACACCCCCAAACCAGCTCCCACAATCTCACCCACACGCACACACCCCCCCAAGCCAGCTCCCACAATCTCACCCACGCGCACACATCCCCCCAAGCCAGCTCCCACAATCTCACCCACGCGCACACCCCCGCAAGCCAGCTCCCACAACCTCACCCCCACACTCACCCCTCCAGGCCAGCTCCCACAATCTCACCCACGCGCACACCCCCTCTGGCCAGCTCCCACAATCTCACCCTCGCGCACACACCCCCCCAAGCCAGCTCCCACAATCTCACCCACACAACCCCCAAGCCAGCTCCCACAATCACCCACACGCACACACTCCCCCAAGCCAGCTCCCACAATCTCACCCACACGCACACACCCCCCCAAGCCAGCTCCCACAATCCCACCCACACGCACACCCCCCCCAAGCCAGCTCCCACATCTCACCCACACCCACACACCTCCCCAAGCCAGCTCCCACCAGCTATCCCACGCACACACACCCCCAATCCAGCTCCCACAATCTCACCCACGCACACACCCCCCCAAGCCAGCTCCCACAATCTCACCCACACACCCCCCAAGCCAGCTCCCACAATCTCACCCACACGCACACACCCCCCAAGCCAGCTCCCACAATCTCACCCACACGCACACACCCCCCAAGCCAGCTCCCACAATCTCACCCACACGCACACACCCCCCAAGCCAGCTCCCACACCTATCCCACGCACACACCCCCCCAAGCCAGCTCCCACAATCTCACCCACACGCACACACCCCCCAAGCCAGCTCCCACAATCTCACCCACGCGCACACACCCCCCAAGCCAGCTCCCACAACCTCACCCACACGCACACACCCCCCTAGCCAGCTCCCACAATCTCACCCCACACGCACACACCCCCCCAAGCCAGCTACCACCAGTTATCCCACGCACACACCCCCCCAAGCCAGCTCCCACAATCTCACCCACACGCACACACCCCCCAAGCCAGCTCCCACCAGCTATCGCACGCATGCACCTCCTCAAGCCAGCTCCCACAATCTCACCCACACGCAAACACCCCCCCCAGGCCAGCTCCCACAATCTCACCCACACGCACACACCCCCCAAGCCAGCTCCCACCAGCTATCGCACGCATGCACCTCCCCAAGCCAGCTCCCACAATCTCACCCACACGCACACACCCCCCCAGGCCAGCTCCCACAATCTCACCCACACGCACACACCCCCCAAGCCAGCTCCCACACCTATCCCACGCACACACACCCCCAAACCAGCTCCCACAATCTCACCCACACGCACACACCCCCCCAAGCCAGCTCCCACAATCTCACCCACGCGCACACATCCCCCCAATCCAGCTCCCACAATCTCACCCACGCGCACACCCCCGCAAGCCAGCTCCCACAACCTCACCCCCACACTCACCCCTCCAGGCCAGCTCCCACAATCTCACCCACGCGCACACCCCCTCTGGCCAGCTCCCACAATCTCACCCTCGCGCACACACCCCCCCAAGCCAGCTCCCACAATCTCACCCACACAACCCCCAAGCCAGCTCCCACAATCACCCACACGCACACACTCCCCCAAGCCAGCTCCCACAATCTCACCCACACGCACACACCCCCCCAAGCCAGCTCCCACAATCCCACCCACACGCACACGCCCCCCCAAGCCAGCTCCCACATCTCACCCACACCCACACACCTCCCCAAGCCAGCTCACACCAGCTATCCCACGCACACACACCCCCAATCCAGCTCCCACAATCTCACCCACGCACACACCCCCCCAAGCCAGCTCCCACAATCTCACCCACACACCCCCCAAGCCAGCTCCCACAATCTCACCCACACGCACACACCCCCCAAGCCAGCTCCCACAATCTCACCCACACGCACACACCCCCCAAGCCAGCTCCCACAATCTCACCCACACGCACACACCCCCCAAGCCAGCTCCCACCACCTATCCCACGCACACACCCCGCCAAGCCAGCTCCCACAATCTCACCCACACGCACACACCCCCCCAAGCCAGCTCCCACAATCTCACCCACGCGCACACATCCCCCCAAGCCAGCTCCCACAACCTCACCCACACGCACAAACCCCCCCAAGCCAGCTCCCACAATCTCACCCACACGCACAAACCCCCCCAAGCCAGCTACCACCAGTTATCCCACGCACACACCCCCCCAAGCCAGCTCCCACAATCTCACCCACACGCACACACCCCCCAAGCCAGCTCCCACCAGCTATCGCACGCATGCACCTCCTCAAGCCAGCTCCCACAATCTCACCCACACGCAAACCACCCCCCCAGGCCAGCTCCCACAATCTCACCCACACGCACACACCCCCCAAGCCAGCTCCCACCACCTATCCCACGCACACACCCCCCCAAACCAGCTCCCACAATCTCACCCACACGCACACACCCCCCCAAGACAGCTCCCACAATCTCACCCACGCGCACACATCCCCCCAAGCCAGCTCCCACCAGCTATCCCACGCACACCCCCCCGCAAGCCAACTCCCACAACCTCACCCCCACACTCACCCCTCCAGGCCAGCTCCCACAATCTCACCCACACGCACACACCCCCCCAAGCCAGCTCCCACAATCTCACCCACACGCACACACCCCCCCAAGCCAGCTCCCACAATCTCACGCACACGCACACACCCCCGCAAGCCAGCTCCCACCAGCTATCCCACGCACACACCCCCGCAAGCCAGCTCCCACAATCTCACCCACACGCACACACACCCCCAAGCCAGCCCCCACAATCTCACCCACACGCACACACACCCCCAAGCCAGCTCCCACAATCCCACATACACACACCCAAGCCAGCTCCCATAATCCCACACACACGCCCCCAAGCCAGCTCCCATAATCCCACACACACGCCCCGCAAGCCAGCTCCCATAATCCCACACACACACTCCCCAAGCCAGCTACCACCAGTTATCCCACGCACACACACCCCCAAGCCAGCTCCCACAATCCCACACACACGCACACGCCCCCCTAGCCAGCTCCCACATCTCACCCACACGCACACACCCCCCCAAGCCAGCTCCCACAATCTCACCCACACGCACACACCCCCCAAGCCAGCTCCCACCACCTATCCCACGCACACACCCCCCCCAAGCCAGCTCCCACAATCCCACACACACGCACACGCCCCCCTAGCCAGCTCCCACATCTCACCCACACGCACACACCCCCCCAAACCAACTCCCACAATCTCACCCACACGCACACACCCCTCCAAGCCAGCTCCCACAATCTCACCCACATGCACACATCCCCCCAAGCCAGCTCCCACAACCTCACCCACACACTCACCCCTCCAGGTCAGCTCCCACAATCTCACCCACGCGCACACCCCCCCCTGGCCAGCTCCCACAATCTCACCCACACGCACACACCCCCCCAAGCCAGCTCCCACCAGCTATCCCACGCTCACACCCCCCCAAGCCAGCTACCACAATCTCACCCACACGCACACACCCCCCAAGCCAGCTCCCACCAGCTATCGCACGCATGCACCTCCCCAAGCCAGCTCCCACAATCTCACCCTCGCGCACACACCCCCCCAAGCCAGCTCCCACAATCTCACCCACACAACCCCCAAGCCAGCTCCCACAATCACCCACACGCACACACTCCCCCAAGCCAGCTCCCACAATCTCACCCACACGCACACACCCCCGCAAGCCAGCTCCCACCAGCTATCCCACGCACACACCCTGGCAAGCCAGCTCCCACAATCTCACCCACACGCACACACACCCCCAAGCCAGCTCCCACAATCTCACCCACACGCACACACACCCCCAAGCCAGCCCCCACAATCTCACCCACATGCGCACACCCCCCCAAGCCAGCTCCCACAATCTCACCCACACGCGCACACCCCCCCAAGCCAGCTCCCACAATCTCACCCACACGCGCACACCCCCCAAGCCAGCTCCCACCAGCTATCCCACGCACACCCCCCCAAGCCAGCTCCCACCAGATATCCCACGCACACACCACCCCAAGCCAGCTCCCACAATCTCACCCACACGCACACACACCCCCAAGCCAGCTCCCATAATCCCACACACACGCCCCCCAAGCCAGCTCCCATAATCCCACACACACACCCCCCAAGCCAGCTCCCATAATCCTACACGCACACACACCCCCAAGCCAGCCCCACAATCTCACCCACACGCACACACACCCCCAAGCCAGCTCCCACAATCCCACATACACACACCCAAGCCAGCTCCCATAATCCCACACACACGCCCCCAAGCCAGCTCCCATAATCCCACACACACGCCCCGCAAGCCAGCTCCCATAATCCCACACACACACTCCCCAAGCCAGCTACCACCAGTTATCCCACGCACACACACCCCCAAGCCAGCTCCCACAATCCCACACACACGCACACGCCCCCCTAGCCAGCTCCCACATCTCACCCACACGCACACACCCCCCCAAGCCAGCTCCCACAATCTCACCCACACGCACACACCCCCCAAGCCAGCTCCCACCACCTATCCCACGCACACACCCCCCCCAAGCCAGCTCCCACAATCCCACACACACGCACACGCCCCCCTAGCCAGCTCCCACATCTCACCCACACGCACACACCCCCCCAAACCAACTCCCACAATCTCACCCACACGCACACACCCCTCCAAGCCAGCTCCCACAATCTCACCCACATGCACACATCCCCCCAAGCCAGCTCCCACAACCTCACCCACACACTCACCCCTCCAGGTCAGCTCCCACAATCTCACCCACGCGCACACCCCCCCCTGGCCAGCTCCCACAATCTCACCCACACGCACACACCCCCCCAAGCCAGCTCCCACCAGCTATCCCACGCTCACACCCCCCCAAGCCAGCTACCACAATCTCACCCACACGCACACACCCCCCAAGCCAGCTCCCACCAGCTATCGCACGCATGCACCTCCCCAAGCCAGCTCCCACAATCTCACCCTCGCGCACACACCCCCCCAAGCCAGCTCCCACAATCTCACCCACACAACCCCCAAGCCAGCTCCCACAATCACCCACACGCACACACTCCCCCAAGCCAGCTCCCACAATCTCACCCACACGCACACACCCCCGCAAGCCAGCTCCCACCAGCTATCCCACGCACACACCCCCGCAAGCCAGCTCCCACAATCTCACCCACACGCACACACACCCCCAAGCCAGCTCCCACAATCTCACCCACACGCACACACACCCCCAAGCCAGCCCCCACAATCTCACCCACACGCGCACACCCCCCCAAGCCAGCTCCCACAATCTCACCCACACGCGCACACCCCCCCAAGCCAGCTCCCACAATCTCACCCACACGCGCACACCCCCCAAGCCAGCTCCCACCAGCTATCCCACGCACACACCCCCAAGCCAGCTCCCACCAGATATCCCACGCACACACCACCCCAAGCCAGCTCCCACAATCTCACCCACACGCACACACACCCCCAAGCCAGCTCCCATAATCCCACACACACGCCCCCCAAGCCAGCTCCCATAATCCCACACACACACCCCCCAAGCCAGCTCCCATAATCCTACACACACGCACACCCCAGGCCAGCTCCCACAAACCCACATCGACACACTAACCAGCTCTCCCAATTCCACACACTCACTCCCAACGCTCTGTCCCATTCCTCCACACATACACATAGCCAATTCTCCCAGAGATATGATGGTGATTCCACACATTTACTGTCCTTATCTTCATTGATTAATTGAAAGATGAGGATGGTCAAGTCAATGCTTCCTCGCTTTAGAGTGAGTCATAGCGATATACAGCATGGAAACAGACCCTTCGGTCCAACCCCGTCCATACCAACCAGATATCCCAACCCAATGTAGTCCCACCTGCCAGCACCCAGCCCATATCCCTACAAACCCATCTAGATGCCTCTTAAAATGTGGCAATTGTACCAGCCTCCACCACATCCTCTGGCAGCTCATTCCATGCACGTACCACCCTCTGCGTGAAAACGTTGCTCCCTAGGTCTCTTTTATATCTTTCCGCTCTCACCCTAAACCTATGCCCTCTAGTTCTGGACTCCCCAACCCCAGGGAAAAGACTTTGCCTATTTACCCCATCCATGCCCCTTATAATTTTGTAAACCTCTATAAGGTCACACCTCAGCCTCTGACACTCCAAGGAAAACAGTCCCACTTCCTATAGCTCAGATCCTCTAACCCTGGCAACATTCTTGTAAATCTTTTCTGAACCCTTTCAAGTTTCACAACATCTTTCCAATTGGAAGGAGACCAGAATTGCACACAATATTCCAACAGAGGCTTAACAAATGTCCTGTAAAGCTGCAACATGACCTCCCAACTCCTGTACTCAATACTCTGACCAATAAAGGAAAGCATACCAAACACCTTCTTCACTATCCTATCTACCTGTGACTCCACTTTCAAGGATCTATGAACCTGCACTCCAAAGCCTCTTTGTTCAGTAACACTCCCATTAACCTTACCATTAAGTGTATAAGTCCTGCTAAGATTTGCTTTCCCAAAATGCAGCACCTCGCATTTATTTGAATTAAACTCCATCTGCCACTTGTCAGCCCATTGGCCCATCTGGTGAAGATCCTTTTGTAATCTGAAATAATCCTCTTCGCTGTCCACTACACCTCCAATTTTGGTGTCATCTGTAAACTTACTAACTGTACCTCTGATGCTCGCATCCAAATCATTTATATAAATGACAAAAAGTAGAGGGCCCAGCACTGAACCGTGTGGCACTCCACTGGTCACAGGCCTCCAGTCTGAAAAACAACCCTCTACCACCACCCTCTGTTTTCTATCCTTCAGCTTTTGAAAGTTCTTGCCTAATACCATCAAAATTGGCCTTTCTCCAATTTAGAACTTCAACTTTTAGATCTGGTCTATCCTTTTCCATCACTATTTTAAAACGAATAGAATTATGGTCACTGTCCCCAAAGTGCTCTCCCACTGACACCTCAGTCACCTGTCCTGCCTTACTTCCCAAGGGTAGGTCAAGTATTGCACCTTCTCTAGTAAGTACATCCACATACTGAATCAGAAAATTATCTTGTACACACTTAACAAATTCCTCTCCATCTAAACCTTTAACACTATGTCCCAGTCGATGTTTGGAAAGTTAAAATCCCCTACCATAACCACCCTATTATTCTTACAGATAGCTGAGATCTCCTTACAAGTTTGTTTCTCAATTTCCCTCTGACTATTGGGGGGGTCTATGACACAATCCCAATAAGGTGATCATCCCTTTTTTATTTCTCAGTTCCGCCCAAATAACTTCCCTGGATGTATTTCCAGGAATATCCTCCCTCAGCACAGCTGTAATGCTATCCCTTATCAAAAATGCCACTCGCCCTCCTCTTTTGCATCCCTTTCTATCTTTCCTGTAGCATTTGTTTCCTGGAACATTCAGCTGCCAGTCCTGTCCATCCCTGAGCTATGTTTCTGTAATTGCTATGATATCCCAGTCCCATGTTCCTAACCATGCCCTGAGTTCATCTGCCTTCCCTGTTAGGCCCCTTGCAGTGAAATAAATGTAGTTTAATTTATTAGTCCTACCTTGTCCCTGCCTGCCCTGACTGTTTGACTCACTTCTGTTCTCAGCTGTACCTGTCTCAGATCAATTTCTTTCCTCCCTATCTCCCTGGGTCCCCCCCTTACTGGTTTAAATCCTCCCAAGCAGTTCTAGCAAATTTCCCTGCCAGTATATTAGTCCCCTTCCAATTTAGGTGCAATCTGTCCTTCTTGTACAAGTCACTTCTACCTCAAAAGAGATTCCAATGATCCAAAAATGTGAATCCTTCTCCCATACACCAGCTCCTCAGACATGCATTCACCTGCTCTATCCTCCTATTCCTGCCCTCACTAGCTGATGCTGTTTCTCCCCCCTCACTCCCACTCAGTTAAAGTTGGCACTCTCCCTTTTCATTCAGTTGGGAAGCATAAATCCACATGGTTTGAGTAGAAGCAAGCAATCTGCTCTACAGTTTAATTCCGAACAAAGGGTATGCCTAACATTTTGAAAGTAAACAAAGCTTATCGCTGTTGTCAGGCAGAGAAATTCAGGGGATTCCCATAAAAGATTTTCCCAGTCAATCAGACAGAGGAACTGAGGAGACAGAATGAATGAGATATCACATTGTTATTGACACTGTTGTAATAATCAAATGATATTGAAAGATTTCATTATTAACTGGAATAGTAACTGCGTAAAAGGTTAGAAGGATCCAATTTCTTGAAATGTGTTCAGGAGAGGTTTTTTTATATCAACATGTCAATGGTCCAACAAGGGACTGTGCAGTGCTGGACCTAATTGTGGGGATCAAAGCTCAAAGTTTGTGCGAAGATTTGTAGCTCGGGTGCTTGTTGTAGTGGTTCTGTTCGCTGAGCTGGAAGTTTTTGTTGCAAACGTTTCGTCCCCTGGCTAGGAGACATCATCAGTGCTCTGGAGCCTCCTGCGAAGCGCTTCTTTGATGTTTCTTCCGGCATTTATAGTGGTCTGTCCTTGCCGCTTCCGGGTGTCAGTTTCAGCTGTCCGCTGTAGTGATTGGTATATTGGGTCCAGGTCGATGTGTCTGTTGATGGAGTTTGTGGATGAATGCCATGCCTCTAGGAATTCCCTGGCTGTTCTCTGTCTGGCTTGCCTTATGATAGTAGTGTTTTCCCAGTCGAATTCATGTTGCTTGTTGTCTGAGTGTGTGGCTACTAGGGATAGCTGGTCGTGTCGTTTCGTGGCTAGTTGGTGTTCATGTATGCGGATTGTTAGCTGTCTTCCTGTTTGTCCTATATAGTGTTTTGTGCAGTCCTTGCATGGTATTTTATAAACTACATTAGTTTTGCTCATGTTGGGTATTGGCTCCTTTGTTCTAGTAAGTTGTTGTCTGAGCGTGGCTGTTGGTTTGTGTGCCGTTATGAGTCCTAGGGGTCGCAGTAGTCTGGCTGTCAGTTCTGAAACGCTCCTGATGTATGGTAGTGTGGCTAGTCCTTTTGGTTGTGGCATGTCCTCGTTCCGTGGTCTATCTCTTAGGCATTTGTTGATAAAGTTGCGCAGGTATCCGTTTTTGGCGAATACCTTGTATAGGTGTTCCTCTTCCTCTTTTTGCAGTTCTGGTGTACTGCAGTGTGTTGTAGCTCTTTTGAATAGTGTCCTGATGCAGCTTCGTTTGTGTGTGTTGGGGTGGTTACTTTTATAAAATACCATGCAAGGACTGCACAAAACACTATATAGGACAAACAGGAAGACAGCTAACAATCCGCATACATGAACACCAACTAGCCACGAAACGACACAACCAGCTATCCCTAGTAGCCACACACTCAGACAACAAGCAACATGAATTCGACTGGGAAAACACTACTATCATAGGGCAAGCCAGACAGAGAACAGCCAGGGAATTCCTAGAGGCATGGCATTCATCCACAAACTCCATCAACAGACACATCGACCTGGACCCAATATACCAACCACTACAGCGGACAGCTGAAACTGACACCCGGAAGCGGCAAGGACAGACCACTATAAATACCGGAAGAAACATCAAAGAAGCGCTTCGCAGGAGGCTCCAGAGCACTGATGATGTCTCCTAGCCAGGGGACGAAACGTTTGCAACAAAAACTTCCAGCTCAGCGAACAGGATCAAAGCTGGACAGTTGTATGAGGTGATAGTGGAGGAGCATTTCAGTGATAGTGATCACAACACTGGACATTTTAAGTTTATTATGGAAAAGGAGAAAGATGATCTGCAGGATAAAAGGAGTATTGAATTGAGAGAAGGCGGATTTTATTAAAATAAGGCAGGATCTAGCCAAATTAGACTTGGAAGAGCTACTTGAAGGCAAATCTACAGGAGAACAGTGGGAGGCATTCAAAAAGGGACTGGGGGTAAGTACAGGCCCAAATTGATCACTTTCAGCAAATAAAGGTAAGCAAATCAAAGGAAGCCCTGGAGGGGGACAGGAAGTGCAAGGGGGTACTTAAGAAAGCAAATTGGAGAGTAAAGAAGAGGCATGAGAAATCACTGGCAGGCAAGATTAGAGAGAATCCCAAGATATTCGCTGAGTATATTAAGGGGAAATCCCTCAATATAATTATCCTATTATTACAACAGTGTTAATAATAATGGGATAGCTCCCAGTGAAGAGCAAAGTCCATGAGGGACGGAGGGGAAATCTTTGTGCAGAGCCGGACGAAGTTGGTAGAGTGGTAAAGGCATTCTTCACATCTGTCTTTACTCAGGACAAGGACGGAGGCACAGAATTTGAAAAGATGTTGGTCAGAAAGGTTTTTGAGCAGTTAGAGACAGTGATGCAGGATAACTTGGCAAGGTGGATCCAAAATTGCCTTGGTGTCAGGGAGAGACAGGGAGTTGTGTGACTGGAATCCAACATGTAGTTGTGTACCACAGGAATCAGTGCTGGGTCTACTATGGTTTATGATATGAGTGATGAAGATGAGAATATCGGGGCGGGGCCATGATAATGACGTTTGTGGATAGCACAAAGACTGGCTGTGTGTGGAAGAAGTAAGGAAGATGTACAGGAGGGTAAAGTCAGATTTTATTTATAACAATCATTGACATCCAGAAGACATTACAGAGTAGATTGAGTGAAGCTGTTTTTGCTTGTAAAATAAACATGAAAGTGAAGGTAATCCATATCCAACAACTTGCTCTGAAACCCAGCTCATGTTTTAACAATAGTGACAAATTCCATGACCGTGCCTGAGACAATAAACAGCATTCCAAATTATATAAGCCACAAAATTATTTTTAAAAAATACCAATTCACCTTAATGTCAAAGGATCTTTCAAAAAGTTCCAGCATCCGGAACCATAGTTTCATTGAAGCCTAATCAATTCTTCCTTTGTCCAAACACTATATTTCAGACTTTTCTGAAATCTATCCATTAATCTTTGAAAGATATAACTGAGAAACAAAGGTAACTAACAGATGAAAACTATATTACCACATACCTTCAGCAGTAGAGGGACTGAGGTGAGAATTTTCACCAAAGGGTTGGGAAACTTTGGATTTCTGTCCCCAGCAGTTTACAGATGCTCCATTATTGAAGTACGCACCAACAATTTCTAGGGTTTACTGTTAACCAGAATTTCAACTGGACCAGCCATACAAATATAGTCAATACTATGGTGCTGGAAAGGCACAGCAGGTGCTCTCCATCCCCAAGGCTCCCAGCCTCATTCCTGATGAAAGGCTTTTGTCTGAAATGTTGATTTTCCTATTCCTCGGATGCTATCTGACCTGCTGTGCTTTTCCAGCACCAAACTCTTGACTCTAATCTCCAGCATCTGCAGTACTCACTTTAGCCATACAAATACAGTAGCTACTGGATCAGATCCAAGGTTGGGAATTCTACAATGACTCCTGACTGCCCACCATTTCAAATGTGTGATGGGATACTCCCACCTTCCTAGATGGGTTCAGCTCCAACAGCATAAGAAACTCAACACCATCCAGAGCAAAGCAGCTCACTTGATTGTTTGTGAACACAGTGCTATTCATTCCATCTTCCACCAACGTTCAGTAGCAGCAGTGGGTGCCATCTACAAGATGCAAAAATTCACCAAAGCTCCAATGACAGAACATTCTAAACCCACGACCACTTCTATCCAGAAGGATAAGGGCAGCAGATATAGGGGAATATCACCACCTGCAAGTAGCCCTCCAAGCCACTCACCTTCCTTCCTGGGAAATATACAATCATTTCTTCACTGTCACTGGGTCAAAATCCTAGAATCCCCTCCTAATGGCATTGTGGGTCAAACCTACAGGACATGGTCTGCACTGCTTCAAGAAGGCAATTCATCACCACCTTCTCAACTAGGGATGGGCAATAAATGCTGGCCCAGCTTGTGATGGTCATGGCCCACGAGAGTATAGAAAAGGACCAACAGCTTTGGGCTAACACTTCATAGAGCTGGAGAAATAATCTCGTCTACTACAATGGAGTATTACCTCAGTCTTACGTCAACTGATTCCATGAATCTGATTCTAATTCACTCTGGTCATCTAACACGAACTACAACAACAACCTTCACACTAATTAGTTGCATTTTCTGACGCCATTAACATCACACTAAGTAAATGCACTCGCATCATATTCACTTGGTCTAGAGAACAATAATATCTTAACCACCAAACCCAGAGGGTTTCCATTAGAAACCTTATGCCACAGCACAAGAAGATCCCCGCCCATAGAGCCTCTGCAGGCCTTTTGGAAAATCTGCTAAACCTTTAGGCTCACAAAGCAGTTTCATCCCTGCAACCCTGGAAATTCATTCTCATCAAATAAAATACAACTGCCTTTTGAAAGTTTCTGTGTGATCTGACTGCACTAGCCTTTCGTGCCATATGTTTCATCTCTTTATCACACTTGTGTATGAACAAATACATCCTCATATTTCCTCTAGTTTTTTTTTACCATCGTGAAAACTGAAACCTTAGTCTTTTATCCTGTGGCTTGATGCCACACTGAATTTTGGCTCCTTACAGACTGGTCAAGGTTTCAAGCTGAGATTTCAAAGTCACAATATTTATAATACATTAATACAAACACTTGCCAATAACCAAACACTGCCAATAACCAAAGATCCACCAGGTTCTGATTTATTGTTGTATTATTCTTGCATTGAAGACAATGCTGTCTTTTCCATGTGTGTGTTGTGTGCGCCCAAGATTTCCCCAGTATAGACAGCTAGAGTGTTCTAACTATATCCCTGCAATTTTTTTTACTCAATGAAGCATAGCTCCATGACATCATCACAAAGTTGCTCCAGGGTCCTGATGTCCTTATGCAACACACTGGTTAGCCAATCATTTTGTGTCTCCTTACAAACTTTGAAACTGTGCACCCTGTACTCAAGGAGAAAGTGAGGACTGCAGATGCTGGAGATCAGAGCTGAAAAATGTGTTGCTGGAAAAGCGCAGCAGGTCAGGCAGCATCAAAGGAGCAGGAGAATTGATGTTTAAGGCATAAGCCCTTCTTCACCCTCCTCATTCCTGAAGAAGGGCTTATGCCCGAAACGTTGATTTCCTGCTCCTTTGATGCTGCCTGACCTGCTGCACTTTTCCAGCAACACATTTTTCACCCTGGTCATCCAGGAGAAACACAATGGTGTCTTCTCCTGACCCCTTGAGGGCACTACTGCATACTACACTATTAATCATGCTCTTCTATTCCTTAGCCAATAACGTGCATGGAATTTTTTTTAAAGATTAGATTACTTATAGTGTGGAAACAGGCCCTTCAGCCCAACAAGTCCACACTGCCCCACCTAGCACAATCCACCCATTCCCATACATTTACCCCTTTACCTAACACTACGGGCAATTTAGCATGGCCAATTCACCTGGCCTGCACATTTTTGGACTGTGGGAGGAAACTGAAGCACCTGGAGGAAATCCACACAGACACAGGGAGAATGTGCAAACTCCACACAGTCAGTCGCCTAAGTCGGGAATTGAACCCGGGTCTCCGGTGCTGTGAGGCAGCAGTGCTAACCACTGTGCCACCCACAAATCTAATCAGTATGTTCAGAGATATTATCACACATCTCTGGACCAGGTTGTGACTTGAACCCAGGTCCCCTGACTCAGTGTTAAGGACAGTACCACTGCACTACTAGTGCCCACGACCCAATTACATACACAAAATACCGCTGTATATTTAACATCACCTGCTTCATTTTTCTTAATGAATCTGTTGTGGTACTTTATCCACTGTGTTTTGGCAATTTACGTATATGACAACGATTGTACCACCTCCTCCAACTTTCTGTAAGTTCATGAAAGGACACAATCAGATGTGATTTAACTTTAACAAATCTGCTGTCTGTCCCTAATTAACTGATGTATTTCCAAGTGAAAAGTAACCCTGTTCTTCCCCAGCGCTAGTCCTATACCGACTGAGATATAGGTACCAGTTAATAGATTGAAACAATTGCAATCATCCAGTCCTCAGGTACCACTCACATAAGCATGATCAAAGCTTTTGCTACTTCCACCCTTCTGTCACTTAGCAACAGAGGATACATCATAACTGGAACAGATAACTTGACAAGTTTTAGTCATGTTAAACGGTTTACATCCAGTCCGTTATCTCCCTGCCCAATGGCGCCATCTTCTGTTGTAGACTGAGGAAAGATGTTAAACTCAGCAAAGCTGGACAAGGATGTTGCCAGTATTGAGAGTTTGAGCTAGAGGAAGAGGCTGAATAGGCTGGGGCTACTTTCTCTGGAGTGTAGGAGGCTGAGGGATGAAATTATAGAGGTTTATAATAATGAATAGCCAAGGTTTTATTCCCCAGGATAGGGGAGTCCAAAACCATAGATTCAAGGTGAGATTTAGAGTCATAGAGGCATAGAAACAGACCTTTCAGTCCAACCTGTCCATGCCGACCAGATATCTCAACCCAATCTATTCCCTCAGCATTGGCCCCATTCACCTCACACTAACCAGATATACTAATCCCAGACCAGTCAGTCTTTTCTACTAACCAGTACCAATAGTTTTATAGCACCAGTCCTCTTGTATGTGCTAAATGTTTCATCAGCCCACACTAACCTATTTTACTCATCAAAAAATATACTGGTTCCACACTGACATATTCCACTCACTGACATATTCACCATGCACACACTGACCAGTTTCACTACTTTAACCCTTTAAACATGGACCGGCTTCACTAACCAGTTTCACCATTTACACACCGACCAGTTTCCCTCTTCTAACCAATTTCACCATTCGAACCAGATCTACTATTTACACACCGACCAGTTTCACTATTTTAACCAGTTTCGCTGACTTGTTTAGCCGTTCTAACCAGTGCCACTAACCATGACCGCATGCAGCGCCCTTTCTCTCTCCCTCCGCTAACTTACCGGCGGCTGTTGGCGGCGCTGGCCGGTTGTCCCGCCGCCTGCTCCGGGGAGCCGAGCTGGAGCGGGGAGCCTGCGAACGGATAGTGGAAGGCGGTAGCTCTGGGCACGACCTGCACCTGGAGCAGGCACCAGAGCAGGAGAAGCGGGGTCATCCTCCCTGGACCGAAGGAAAGGTGAAACCCCAGATACTCTTGAGACTCCGTCCCTCTCCCAGACACTCCCGTGGCTCGGTCTCTCTCTCTCTCTGCTCACCCAGTGACCATCAGCACCAAATCGTGAGAATGTGCAGCTAACACTGGCCTTTCTCCAAATTATTGTGGTGACTCCACGGGTCCCAATAGCAGAGTGATCTTGGTGAATCGGCCGGCCCATTCCGGGGAGTTACCTTGATTCATTCATACACACAGTCCCAGTAATTCACACACACAATCTGATTAACTCCATCAGAGCCGGATACACACAAGCACACTCCCAACCCTCGGACCAGCTACCTCCACGCTCAGGGACACGATCTGCTTCCTGGCAAGCCCACCTCTACAAGTACTTCACAGTACACATCTGTCAGCCTCCGTCTGAGCGGCTGCTTTCTTGTCATGACCATAGAGTGATTTAGCAGTGAAACAGACTCTTCGGTTAAACCAGTCCATGCTGAACATAATCCCAAACTACACTAGTCCCACCTGCCTGCTCCTGGCCCACATCCCTCCAAACACCTTTCCCAATCAGGTATTTCTCCAGATGTCTTTTAAACGTTGTAATTATACCCACACTCATCACTACCTCGTGAAGTTCATTCCACACATGAACCACCCTCTGTGTAAAAAAAAGTCAGTCTTTATCTTCTGTAAGTCTTTATCTTCTCACCTTAAAATGTGCCCACTACTCTTGAAATCCCTCATCCTAAGGAAAAGACAATTACCATTAACTCTGTCTATACCTCTCATTATTTTACAAACTTCTATAAAGTCGTCTCTTAACTTCTTGTGTTCCAGTGGGAAAGGTCCCAGCCTTCCAGCCAATTTGTAAATATTCTCAGACCCTCCATACCCAGCAACATCCCAATGGGATCAGAACCCCAGAATTGAGCTATTAATTCCAATACGTGTCTGTTAATTCCAACACATGTCTATTAATTCCAACAATTGTTTATTAATTCCAAAGTACGTCCACTAATTCCAACATGTGTCCATTAATCTCAATGTGTGTCCATTAATTCCAACATGTATCTATTAATTCCAACACGTGTCTATAAATTTCAACACATCTATTAATTCCAACACATGTCCATTCATTCTAAATGTGTCCATTAATTTCAACACACATCCATCAATTCCAACACACGTCAATACGTCCATTAATTCCAACACATCTATTAATTCCAATGCGTGTCCATTAATTCCAACACGTGTCCATTCATTCCAACACGTGTCCATTCATTCCAACACGTGTCCATTCATTCCAACACATGTCCAATCATTCCAAATGTGTCCATTAATTTCAACACATGTCCATCAATTCCAACAAGTGTCAATGTGTCCATTAATTCCAACATGCATCCATTAATTCCGATATATGTCTGTTAATTCCAACACGTCCATTAGTTCCAAAATGTGTCCATTAATTCCAACACTGTCCTTTTGAAAGAGTACTGCCGCAGCCAAAAACATCTGGAAATGTAAATTCAACGCCTGCACCATGGAATGTCAAACAAAAAGACCAATAAGGAGGAGGTAGTGAGAGGCTGACTCCATCTCCTGAGGTCATGCTTATGTTTAACCTTTCCAGGCATAAACAGAAAAAAAAACACCCTCTAATGTCTTTCTACCAAACTACAAAGGGACATTCACAGTGCCTCAAGTACATGTAAATACTATCTTCGATAATTAAGAAATGCCTTTGGGTTCGTTGTAACTATAGAGAAAGTCAAACCCAAATGTTTGTTTGTTCTCAATATGCAGAGAATGTACAGAACTGAACTGCTTCAGTAAATGTGTACATATATAAAGATTTATCTTAATAAATAAGTTTTTTTTGGAAAAAATGATGTAAAATAACAAGCTTCACTTCTGGTCTGACTGTGTGTCTGTGGCCACTAATTAGTAGTTTATTGTGCAATGGAGGTCATAACTTCAGGGCAGCCACTAAATACACTTGTGTTTCAAGTAAAGAAAGGAAGTAGATTTGCTCTTGTCTTGACTGCTGCCAACCAGTCACCATCAAAAAGAACTAAGATAACAGAATCTTAGTCAACCTGCGAATGAGTCAAGAATCTCAAAATCCAATGTTCAACCAACAGCATCAACACTACCCGATATCATCATGAGCAACAGCCACAGCCACCATCTCCTCATTACTGATAACTCAGGAACTATTTCTTTTCAAACATTTTATTTGTGTTTGGACTTACTTCTCATTTTTTGTCTATGTGTAGGTGTGCTGTGTTATTATTTATTCTCAGATTTGGTAATTGATAATCTCACTTTTGTTAACTCAGTTGTACGGCTATAGAGGAGTTAGACCAGGATTCTTCTATCTGACATTTCCTGGGTACTTTTCCAGGTAAGTACCTTGGTATTGTCTGAACCCCCAAATCTAACTCAAGAAGTGGAGACTTTTTCAGAGTTCAGGGATCCAGAGAACTGTCAATTGGGAGTCCAAACTTTCTTGGCAAATCCCACAGGGTCAATGCAATCCATGGGAACCTAATGCATACATTGGGCTTTAGATCTGGTGTCCGAAAATCCAGGAACTAGGACATCAGGACCAATAATCAAGAAAAATAATGGGAGAATTTAAGGTAATGAAAGAGAGAAGCTTGGATTTGGAAAAGACAGATCATCTTTGACTAAATAAATTGAATTTTTTGATGAGTTAACAGCGAAGGTTGATGGAAGGGATGTTGTCCAAAGGAATTTTAAGAAAATGTTTGACAAAGTCTCACAGAAAACTGAGTCTGTATCCAGTTGGATGAAATTAAACATTTAAGGACAGAAACAAGCTAGTTATGGTAAATGTTTATTTTTCTTTGGAAGATACTAAACAATATTGTTCCCCAAAGATCAATGTGAATATCATGGATTTGATATACAGAAATGATATGTATATTGGAATTTATCCAACATTTCAAAGTTTGCTGATATAGCAAATTTAGAGATGTGACAAGTGGCTGGCATTATGCCAGTCACCTGCAGCGGGGCATGTAGGCAGACAGGATGGGCAGACAAGTGGCAAATGGAATTTAACAGAGAGAAGTGAGAGATAATGTATTTTGTTAAAAGCATAAGGAGAGACAATATAGACTGTTTGACTTTCTCTATAGTTAGAAGAAAACCGAAGTCATTTCCTAATTTTGCAAAGTAGTATTTACATGTATTTGAGGTACTGGGAGAGAACAGACCTCTATCGTACTTTAGATGGTTGTCTTTTTTTCTGGCTAATGTTGTGTTATGAAGTTGAAGGCATATACTGTACCTTGAAGAGAGAGTGAATGCTGTTCTGGACTGAGACCTTACAAGCACCTGTGCAATATGACTAGATGGCAGTCAGAGTGTACTGGAAAATTGAAAATAAGTAACATTTGGCTGTAAAATATATACCTGAGCTTTGGTTGCTGTTTTGACAACAATTCAAATTTAACCAATTAGTTTAAATTATGCCCCGGATACTAAAACCCAATCAAGTTTGTATTCATTGTTTTGCCAACATTGAACCAATCAGATGATCCGATGTTGATGGTATAAACATGCAGACATTTTGAAATTTGGAGAGAGCAACTGCCAATAAGACAGATCAGCCTGGAGATCTAATATCTTGCTGTCTGAGAAGTTAGAAAACACTCTCTATCAAAGGTACCTTTTCGTATGAAAAATACTCACAGAAAGATGACCTAGGGAATTCAGCAGCTGGAAGAGTGAAGTCACAGAAAATGACAGCAGCTGTGTGGTTTTGAAATTAAGTTGATGTAATTTTAATAAGTGTCTTATTGGAACAGCATATTGTTATAGAGTTGGAGGCAGGTAATAAGCAGTTAAGAGAAAGGAGGGTTTAGAATTGTGAATAATTGTTTAATGTTCACTTTTAGAGTTAAAAAATAAATTGATGTTATTTTCTTTAAATAGTGGAATTTCAGAGTTCTCTGTCACTCATAGTTTAATAGACTATGAGGCAAGCTGAGCTTTTCTGGGTGTTTGGTTTAATTAACAGGTGTTCACCACCGTGTCATAACAACTGGAAGTGTTAAACACAAGCATGACCTCAGAGATGGCTTCCTGAGAAGTTGGTGGTTAGTCAGATTCTCATTATCTCCTCCTGGTTGGTCTTCCTGATTGTTTGTCTCTGTACGTGGAATATCATCGACTGCACCTGAAAGACCATCGAAGGTCCAGGACTAGTACTGAGGGATGCACAAAAACTGACAGCAACTGCCACCACGGCACAGTGGCGAAAGACCACCGTTTGAGGTCTTCACATTGAAGTTTAACAGAAATCCAGTCAGTTGGCAGACCTGCTTGGTGACTCAAAATGAACATAAAAATGAGCTTGTATGAAGAGAAAATAACTGTTTTGTGCAACTGTGGAGAAGCACTGAGAAATGTAAAAATTTCAATATTTTATATGTTTTCTTTCTCTGTAAAGACTGTACAGAACGGATTTAGAACATTTGCATGCACTTATAGATGATTTTATGAATGATATGCACTTTTGAAATAAAATAATAAAGTAGGAGATAACAAAAACAGAAATTGCTGGAAAAACTCAGCAAGGTTCTGAAGAAGGGTCACTGGACCCGAAACATTGCATTGAACATAGAAGATAGAACTGCACAGCACAGGACAGGCCCTTTCAGCCCACAATGTTGAGCTGAATATGACGCCACTAAACTAATTCCTCCTGCTTGCCCTTGGTCCATATCCCTCCTTTACTTGAATATTCATGTGCTTATCTGAAAGTCTCTTAAATGTCCCAATTGTGACAGCCTCCACCATCACCCTAGGCAGTACATTCCAGACTCCCACTATCCTCTGGGTAAAAAAACTTGCCCTTATTATTTCCTTTGAACTTTCCCCCTCTCACTTGAAATGCATGCCCCCTAGTTTAGAGATTTCAGCTCTGGGAAAAAATTCTGACCATCTATGCATCTCAATTTTATAAAGTTAAAAATCACACAACACCAGGTTATAGTCCACCAGGTTTAATTGGAAACGCACTAGCTTTCGGAGCAACATCACCTGATAAAGGAGCATCGCTCCGAAAGCTAGTGTGCTTCCAATTAAACCTGGTGGACTATAACCTGGTGTTGTGTGGTTTTTAACTTTGTACACCCTAGTCCAACACCGGCATCTCCAAATCATAATTTTATAGACTTCTATCAAGTCTCCCCTCAGCTTCCACTGCTCCAGAGAAAACAACCTGAGTTTTTCTAGTCCCTCCTTATAGCTCATACCCTCTAATCCAGGCAGCATCCTGGTAAACCACTTCTGCACTCTTTCCAAAACCTTCACATCTTCCCTGTGATATGGCTACCAGAATTGAATGCAATACTCTAAGGGTGGCCTAATCAAAGTCTTATAGAGCTGCAGCATGACATCCTGACTCTTGTATTCAATAAAACCAAGCACATTATATGCCTTCTTTACCACCTCTATCTACTTGCATGGCCAGTATCAGGGTGCTATGGACTTGAACAAGATCCCTCTGTACATCAGTGCTGTTCAGGGCCCTGCTGTTACCTGTACACTTTTCCTTAACATCTGATCACCTAAAGTGCAGTACTTCATGCTTACCCAGATTAAACTCCATCTGCCATTTCTCTGTCCATATCTGCAACTGATCTAGATTCCTCCATATTCTTTGATAACTTTCTACACTATTCACAACTCCACCAATCCATCATCTGCAAACTTACTAACTCACCTAACTATGTTTCCATCCAAGGCATTTATATTTATCACAAACAGCAGAAGTCCAGTATGAATCTCTACAGAACACCACTACTCACAGACCCCAGCCAGAAAAGCACCCTTTCATCTCTCACCTGTTTTTTATGGGTAAGTCAATCCTGAATACATGCTGCCAGGTCACCATGGATTCCATGCATCTTAATCTTCTGCATGAGCCTACCATGAGGGATCTTATCGAAAGGCTTTCTGCAATCCAAGTAGACAACATCCACAGTTCTACCCTCATTGAATTTTTTAAGGAGGTAACAAAGATGATCAATCAAGTTAGTAAGACATGACCTACCCCGTACAAAGCCATGCTGACTGCCATAATTAGAACATGCTTTTCCAAATGCGTATTAATCCCATCACTAAGAATTCACCGATGAGAGACTCACTGATCCATAGTTTCATGGATTATCCCTATTTTTCTTCTTGCATAGCGAAAGAACATATTGCATTCTTGAACAGAGGAACAACGGTATGTACTTGCCAGTCTTCTGGGACCTCTCCAGTGGCTAGTGAGAATACAAAGTTCTTAGTCAAGTTCCCAGCAACTCCTTTCTTGCCTCTCTCATAACCTGGGGTAGATACTATCAGGACCTGAAGACTTATCCACCTTAATGCTCTTCAAGAGACCCAACACCAGTTTTTTTTTTGATCTCAAAATGTCCTCGCATATTAGCATGCTCCACACAAGTCTCACCATCCTCCATATCCTTCCTCTGGGTGAATACCGATGCAAAGTACTCACCCACAACCCCTGCTTTCTCTCTATGGATGCTGCCAGCCCTGCTGAATAGGTACATTGAACACAGAATGTAGAATGTACAGCACGGGCTATTGCCTATCCACACTTCTTCACCCGCTCCCTGAGAGCAGTTGAACCATCATCATGCCATACCTTTAGCTCTGGGTGGTTTCTCTGAGAGACTGTCATTCTCTGGTATTTTCTAAGCCAAAAAACAATTTGAGAGTGAGACACATTTAGGGGATTCCCTCACTACCTGTCTGGAACCCTTCTATAGTATGGCAGTCCCCCATTCCTGCTTTCCCTCCACTTCCTTCAGTTGCATGGTGACCACATCCTGAAACTTACAATCACAAACCTC
Source organism: Hemiscyllium ocellatum (assembly GCF_020745735.1). NCBI lineage: Eukaryota > Metazoa > Chordata > Chondrichthyes > Orectolobiformes > Hemiscylliidae > Hemiscyllium > Hemiscyllium ocellatum. Next base: position 54,309,177 of record NC_083431.1, read on the forward strand.
ACAGCCTCATGAATGTACCATGGTGTCCCCAGCCTCACTAACTCCAGAATTGCTCCCGCTGGAGGTACTTGTTGCTCATGAACATTCAGACCATCAGGGCGTCAAGTATCTATTACATATTGCAAGATGTCAAATCATAGCTCCCCAGATGTATCCGAACTAAATCAAACATAGACCGTTGCCTTGATCTTAACCTTTCTCCTACTCAAGTGTAGACTCGAACAGTCCTATTCCTATCTGATGAGCTCATGCTCAAAACATCAGGCAGCAAAAAGTGAGAATGGTGTGATACCTCCCTGGTGCCAGGATCAAGGATGTCTCAGAGAGAGTACAGAATGTTCTCAAAGGGGAGAGGGACCAGCAGAAGGTCATTGTACACATTGGAACCAATAGCCAAAGAAGGGAACAGGATGAGAATCTGAAGGACGAATACAGAAAGTTAGGCAGGAATTTGAAAAGGAGTCCTCGAGGGTAGTAATATCTGGATTACTCCTGGTGTTACAAGCTAGTGAGGGGAGGAATAGGAGGCTGGAGTAGATGAATGCATGGCTGTGGAGCTGGTACAGGGGAGAAGGGTTCATATTTTTGGATGATTGGAATCTTTTCTAGGGTAGAAGTGATCTGAATTGGAAGAGGACAGGGAGATTTGCTCAAGCTGCTCAGGAGGATTTAAACTATTAAGATTGGAAGGTGTGTGGGTGGTGGTGATGGGGGGGGGGGGGAGTGAACCCAGTGATCTACTGAGGAAAAAGATCAATCTGAGACCGGTATAGTTGGGGAAAGGAGCAAGTCAAATAGTCAGGGCAGACAGGGACAAAGCAGAGAACAAGGTAGGACTGATAAATCAAACTGCATTAACTTCAATGCAAGAGGCCTAACAGAGAAGGCAGATGAACTTATGGCATGATTGGGAACATGGGACTGGGATATCATAGTGACTACAGAAATGTGGCTCAAGGATAGACAGGACTGGCAGCTTAATGTTCCAGGATAAAAATGCGATAGGAAGGATAGAAAGGGAGGCAAGAGAGGAGGGGGAGTGGCATTTTTGATAAGGGATAGCATTACAGCTGTTCTTAGGAAGGATATTTCAGAGAATACATCCAAGGAAGTTATTGGGGTGGAACTGAGAAATAAGAAAGGGATGATCACCTTATTGGGCTAGTATTATAGATCCTCTAACAGGTAGCAGGATATTGAGAAACTAATTTGTAAGGAGATTTCAGTCATCTGAAGGAATAATAGGGTGGTTTTCGTAGGGGATTTTAACTTTCCAAACATAGACTGGGACTGCCGCAGAGTTAAGGGTTTGGACAGAGATATAGCGTCAAAGAGATGTACGGCACAGAAACAGACCCTTCAGTTCAAATCATCCATGCTGACCAGATATCCCAAACTAATCTAGTCCCACCTGCCAGCACCCAGCCCACATCCATCCAATCCCTTCCTATTCATATACCCATCCAGATGTCTTTTAAATGTTGCAATCACACTAGCCTCCACCATTTCCTCTGGCAGCTCATTCATTACACTGTGAAAAAGTTGCTCCTTAAGTCTCCTTTATATCTTTTCCCTCTCACCCTAAACAAATGCCCTCTGATTCTGGACTCCCCCAACCCCAGGAAAGAGACTTTGTCTATTTACCCTATCCATGCCCCTCATAATTTTATAAACTTCTATAAGGTCACCCCTCAGCCTCCAATGCTCCAGGGAAAACAGCCCCAGCCTGTTCAACCTCTCACTGTAGCTCAAGTACTCCAACCCCAGCAACATCCTTGCAAATCTTTTCTGAACCCTTTCAAGTTTCACAACATAGGAAGGAGACCAGATTTGCACACAATATTCTAAAAGTGGCCTAACCAATGTTTTGTACAGATGCAACATGACCTCCCACCTCCTGTACTCAATACTCTGACCAATAGAGGAAAGCATACCAAACACCTTCTTCACTATCCTATCTACCTGCAACTCCATTTTCAAGGTGCTATGAACCTGCTCTCTAAGATCCCTTTGTTCAGCAACACTCCCTACGACCTTACCATTAAATGTATAAGTCCTGCTAAGATTTGCTTTCCCAAATGTAGCACCTTGCATTCATCTAAGTTAAACTCCATCTGCCACTTCTCAGCCCATTGGCCCGTCTGATCAAAATCTCATTGTAATCTGAGGTAACCTTCTTTGCTGTGCATTATACCTCACATTTTGGTGTCATCTGCAACTTACTAACTGTACCTCTTATGCTCCCATCCAAATCATTTATATAAATGATGAAAAGTAGTGGACCCAGCACTGATCCTTGTGGCACTCCACTGGTCACAGGCCTCCAGTCTGAAAAACAACACTCCACCACCACCACCCTCTGTCTTCTACCTTTGAGCCAGTTCTGTATCCAAATGGCTAGTTCTCCCTGTATTCCATGAGATCAAACCTTGCTAACAAGTCTCCCATGGGGAACCTTGTCAAACACCTTACTGAAGTCCATATAGATCACATCCACTGCTCTGCCCTCATCAATCCTCTTTGTTGTTTCATCTAAACACTCAATCAAGTCTGTGAGACATAAATTCCCACACATAAAGCCATGTTGACTATCCCTAATCAGCCCTTGCCTGCCTACCTTTTACCTGCGAACATCTGCATCCAATCAGCTTTTGAAAGTTCTTGCCTAATACTGTCAAAATTGGCTTTTCTCCAATATAGAAATTCAATGTTTAGATCTGGTCTATCCTTTTCCATCACTATTTTTAAACTGATAGAATTATGGTCTCTGGCCCCAAAGTGCTCCCTCACTGACACCTCAGTCACCTGCTCTGCCTTATTTCCCAAGAATAGGTCAAGTTTTGCACCTTCACTAGCAGGTACATCCACATACTGAACCAGAAACCTTTCTTGTACACACATAATAAATTCCTCCCCATCTAAACCCTTAACAATATGGCAGTCCCAGTCAATGTTTGGAAAGTTAAAATCCCCTACCATAACCACCCTATTATTCTTACAGATAACTGAGATATCCTGACAAATTTGTTTCACAATTTCCCTCTGACAATTGGGGATTGTATAATACAATGCCAATAAGGTGATCATCCCTTTCTTCTTTCTCAGTTTCACCCAAATAACTTCCCTGGATATATTTGTTCTTTCCTTTATTGGTCAGAACATTGACAACATTGTTGGAAGGTCATGTTGCAGCTGTACAGGACATTGGGTCAGCCACTTTTGGAATATTGCGTGCAATTCTGGTCTCCTTCCTATCAAAATTATGTTGTGAAACCTGAAATTATTCAAAAAATTTACAAACATGTTGCCAGGGTTGGAGTATTTGAGCTATAGCGAGAGACTGAATAGGCTGGGCTGGTTTCCCTGGAGCGTCGGAAGCTGCGGGATGACATGATAGAGGTTTATAAAATCATGAGGGGCATGGATAGGATAAGTATAGAAGGCCTTTTCCCTGAGGTGGGGGAGTCCAGAATCAGAGGGCATAAGTTGAAAGTGAGAGGGGAAAGGGACCTAATGGGCAACTTTTTCACTCGAGGGTGGGGTGTGTATGAAACGAGCTGCCAGAAGAAGTTGTGGAGGCTGGTACAACTACAGCATTTGAAAGGCATCTGGATGGGTATATGAATAGGAAGGGTTTGGAGGGATGTGGGGGTCGTGAGTGTGGTGCTGGAAAAGCACAGCAGGTCAGGCAGCATCTGAGAAGTAGGAAAATCAATGTTTTGGGCATAAGCCATTCATCAGGAATGAGGCTTGTGGGCCGGGGAGAAGGGGCGCCGAGATATAAATGGATAAATGGGAGGGGATGGGGCTGGGGGCAAGGTAGCTGGGAATGTGATAGGCTGGGGGGGGGGGAAGGTGATAGGTCAGAGAGGAGGGTGGAGCGACAGGTGGGAAGGAAGATGGACAGGTCAAGAGGGCAGTGCCAATTTGGAGGCTTGGGACTGGGATGGGTGGGGGGAGAGGAAGTGGGGAAACTGGTGAAATCCACATTGATCCCGTGTGGTTGCAGGGTCTCAAGGCGGAGGATGGGGCATTCTTCCTCCAGGTGTCAAGTGCTCAGGGCGATGGAAGAGGCCCATGACCTGCATGTCTGTGGTGGAGTGGGAGGGGAAGTTTAACTGTTCAGTCATAGGACGGTAGGGTTAGTTGGTGCGGGTAACCCAGAGATGCTCTCTGAAACAATCCACAAATTGGAGTCCTGTCTCCCCAATGCAAAGGGGACCACATCGAGAGCATCGGTCACAGTAGGTGACATGTGTGCAAGTACAGGAAAATTTCTGATGGATGTGGAAGGATCTTTTGGGGCCTTGGACAGAGGTGAGGTGGAGGAGGGGGGGCAGTGGGGAGGAGTGTGCACAGGTTTTGCACTTCTTGCGGTGGTAGGGGAAGGTGTCGAGAGGGGAGGGTGGGCTGGTGGTGGGCGTGGATTTGACAAGGGAGTCGTGGCCTTACCCACGCCCTTCACTTCCTCCAAGACTTTTCTTTCCTCAGCCCCCAATACATCCAGCTCCTGTCCACATCTCTCTGCCATGACGAAGGCCCCCAAGTCCTCCATTTCTTCCTCTCACACCAACTCAATCAGTACCCTTCCACTGACACCCTCATCTGGATTGGGCTGAATTGATCCTCACCCTTAACCTCTCCTTCGAATCCTCCCACTTCCTCTAGACCAAAGGGGTAGCCATGGGCACCTGTATGGGCTCCAGCTATGCCTGCCTCTTCATGGGTATGTGGAACATTCCATCTTCCACAGCGACACTGACACCATTGCCCACCTTTTCCTCTGCTACATCAATGACTGTATCGGCGCGGCCTCATGCTCCCATGAGGAGGTTGAACAATTCATCAAATTCACAAACATATTCCACCCAGACCTTAAGTTCACCTGGACCATCTTGGACATCTCCCTCCCCTTCCTAGACCTCTACACCTCAATTTCTGGCAGCCAACTAACCACGGATATCTACTAAAAACCCACTGACTCCCACAGCTATCTGGACTACAACTCCTCTCATCCTGCCTCCTGTAAAAATGCCATCCGTTATTCCCAATTCCTCTGCCTCAGCCATGTCTGTTCCCAGGAGGACCAATTCAACCATAGAATATCCCAGATGGCCTCCTTCTTCAAAGACCGCAATTTACCTCCCCATGTGGTTGATGATGCTCTCATGCACATCTCCTCCACTTCCCGCACCTTTGTCCTTGAACCCCAACCCTCCAATTACAACAAGGACAGAACTCCCCTGGCCCTCACCTTCCACCTCACCAACCTCTGGATACATCGCATCATCCTCTGCCACTTATGCCACCTAGAAACAGACCCCACTACTGGGGATATATTACCCTCCCCACTCCTATCTCCGTTCTGGAGAGAAAATTCTCTCCGCAACTCCCTTGTTAGGTCCACACCCCCACTAATACTCTCCACTCCTAGCTCATTTTCCTGCTGCTGCAAGAAGTGCAAAACCTGCACCTACACCTCCCTGCTTACCTCTGTTCAAGGCCCCAGAAGAGCCTTCTACATCCGACAGAGATTCCACACATGTCACCTACTGTGTTCAATGCTCTCGATGTGGTTTCCTCTGCTTTGGGGAGACAGGATGCCAATTTGCGGATTGTTTCAGAGAGCATCTCTGGGACACCAGCACCAACAAATCCCAAAGCCGAACACTTTAACTCCCCCTCCCGCTCCACTAAAGACATGCAGGTCCTGGGCCTCCTCCATTGCCAAACGCTAACCACTCGCGCCTGGAGGAAAAATGCCCCATTTTCCACCTCGGGACCCTGCAACCACACAGGATCAATGTGGATTTCACCAGCTTCCTCGTTTTCCCTCCCCCCACCTTATCCCATTCCCAAGCCTCCAACTTGGCACCGCCTTCTTAACCTGTCCATCTTCCTTCTCATTTATCCATTCTACCCTCCTCTCCAACCTATCACCTTTCCCCCAATTTCATCTACCTGTCACATTCCCAGCTACTTTCCACCCACCCCCCCAGCCCCATCCTCTCCCATTTATCTCTCAGCCCCTCAGGCCACAAGTCTCATTCCTGCTCCTCAGATGCTGCCTGAATTGCTGTGCTTTTCCAGCACTATACTCTCGAATCCGATCTTCAGCATCTGCAGTCTTCACTTTCTCCTTATGGACCAAGTGCTGGCAAATGGGACTAGATTAATTTAGGATATCTGGTTCGCTTGGACGAGTTGGACTGAAGGGTCTATTTCCATGCTATACATGTCTATGAATCTGTGACTCTATGACTCTCCTGCTCCATGGATGCTGCCTGACCTGCTGTGCTTTTCCAGCACCATACTTTTTGACTCTGATCTCCAGCATCTATAATCCTCACTTTCTCCTATTTCTATTTGTGTCAGACAACCACCAGAACCCCCTAACATTATCAAGCAAGTGAAGAAATTTAGTTTTGAAATTCTAAATTATTAACCACCTGTGTTAATAGAAATCAATATCCAGTCACAAGAGCCTAGACAGAAACCAGGCAATTACCTACGACATCACACATGGATCATTTTGACACAGCTCCAGCCCGTCTGGTTCTAAGAACTCTCCACTCTCTGGCGTAGATTGACAGTAATTGATGGAGGGATTATGTCAGGTAAAGGGTATTATACCTTTACACCAAATAAAATTCCTGAACATGTGGAAAAGGAGCTTTGCCTTATGATGTCAGAGCACAAGGAAGTGGGGCCCAAGGCTCCAAGACTAATGTCCTTTCTCTGTGAGCTCTATGTATAAAGTTTTATAAAATCTCTTACTGCTCACTCATAAGAGTGTCCATCTCATGTCACTACGTGGTTGTAGCTGTGGAGAGTATTCAAGGATCAAAAGAATTCTATAGTTGGGAACAGGGAGCAGACAGTATTCAGCCTCAAAGCTGAAGCAGTACAGCAAGTAAAACACGGGCCATAGCAATCTAGATTCACAGAAATAGGGGCAAGGCAGAATGTACTTCTGCTTGGGAATGTGATAGACACACAGTAAGAACTTAACTTCCTTGATGGTACAGATCCACAGGATGAAGTTTGGGCTGTCTCTCCTCAGTCTCCCTTCAGTTTCTGATCCATCTGCCCTCAGGCTCTGATCTGTCACTCGTCAGTCTTCCCTCAGTCTCCTTGCAGTCCTCTGTCTGTCTCCCCTCAATATCTGGACAATCTTGCTCAGTTTCCGGTCCATCTCCCCTTAGTTTCTGGTCCATCTCCTCTCAGTCTCCTGTTTCTCTCCCCTCAGTATCTGGTCCACCTCCCTCAGTCTCTCCTCAGTCTCTGGCCCATCTCCCCTCAGTTTCTGGTCTGTCTCCTCTCAATCTTTTCTCAGTCTCTTTTCCATCACTCCTCTGTCTCCCATTAGTCTCTGGTCCACCACTCCTTAGTCTTCCCTCAGTCTCTGGTCCATCTCTGGTCTGCCACTATTGGTTGATGTGTTGTGTTTCCTGAACCTCCTGTTTTCCTACATTAGCCTTCCTGCTCCCCTCCTCTCTCTCTCCACTATTTACCCCCTCCATCACCCAAAATCTTCTTTGTCCAACTCAGTATTTACCCCCCCACTGCAACAATTAATTTCACCACAGTCCAATCATTACTCCACATCCCAGACAAATAGTTAGCCCTTATCCCATCCATGTAATTATCCCCCCTCCCATTCTCAATCATTACCCACTCCTCCTGTCTCCATGATTATCTGCACCTATGAGCCTGATAACTCACTTTTCTCTCAGTGTGATAATTAGCCCTCTTCCCAGCTCAATTGCCTCCTGACCAGCCAATGAACAAAATTTGGTTCCTGACAGCTGTTTCCAGCTGCTAAGAAGTTCCCATTCCTGTTCTCTTCTCGCTGGTATTCCCAGCTGAATCTGGCTGTAGCTAAAATGACTCCTCATACAGCACAGGTGAAATCGGGGTCAACAGGTTCATTTCTTGTTCTGAGGAAAGTGCTGCTAATGCACAGAGCTCAGTTATAGCTGGTTCCAAACACTTTTAAAACAAATCCACTGGGCTCTTGTACAACCAGCTGTGAGCTTGGAAACACTGACTATGCACCTACTGTGTTATGCTCAATTGGAGACCCTTTAACTACCAGGTTGCCTGTTATATAGGAATACAGCCAATTATGAAATATGACTTTGTCTCAAAGATTTGAAACACGGTCATCAATTAAACTCACCTTTCCAGGCTCATTCTGGAAACATCACAACCTCCAAACCACTCACCATCCCAACTTGCAAATATATTGCCATTCTGTCAGTGTTGCTGGGTCAAAATCCTTGAATTCCCTTCCTCAAGGCATTGTGGGTCAACCTACAGCAAATGGACTGCAGCAGGTCAATAAACCAGCTCACCACCCCCTGCTCAAGAGCAACAATAAATATCCATGAAGAAAAGACATGATAACCTCAGCAATACATTATCAATAGACAATAGACAATAGGTGCAGGAGTAGGCCATTCAGCCCTTCGAGCCTGCACCGCCATTCAACATGATCATGGCTGATCATTCCTAATTAGAATCCTCTTCCTGCCTTATCTTCATAACCCTTGATTCTACTATCTTTGACAGCTCTATCCAACTCTTTCTTAAATGAATCCAGAGTCTGGGCCTCCACTGCCCTCTGGGGCAGAGAATTCCACACAGTCACCACTCTCTGGGTGAAGAAGTTTCTCCTCATCTCTGTCCTAAATGGTCTACCCTGTATTTTTAAGCTGTGTCCTCTGGTTTGGCACTCACCCATCAGCGGAAACATGTTTCCTGCTGCCAAAGTGTCCAATCTTATATGTCTCAATCAGATCCCCTCTCAGTCTTCTAAACTCAAGGGTATACAAGCCCAGTCGCTTCAGTCTTTCAGTATAAGGTAATTCCGCCATTCCAGGAATTGACCTCGTGAACCTACGTGAATCAAGAAAACTCAGTGAATAATGTAATTATAGAGACATGTACTTGTGAAATAACTCCGCAGAGGCCGGAATTCAGTTACCAAGTCACCCTTTATTTACACATGCATAGTACTCGAGCTCGCTCCGAACCAGCTCACAGAGTGAACAGAACCTCAGATGCTCCTGTGTGTGGTTTTTTTTCTTTTTCACCTAAAGGGGACTGGAGTATATTTTCCTGAAATCACCTATGTGCGTATATGTAGTCATGCAGTAAAACGATGTCATTGTGCTAAAACTTCATTCTGTATTTTCCACCACCAGGAAAGTACCCATGTGGCTATTGAAACATTAACAAGCTCTGCCAGTTTGTGACTGTCAGCCAGGGCTCCTTGATTGAGCCAGATTAACAGCTCCAATCAGTGAATTTATTTATATGATGTCCACCTGACAGGCGTTATTGCGATCACTACATCCCTCTCCCACTGAGTGTCAGGATGTAGGCCTATCCTTTTTCTTGAAGTGCTTCCTGGTCAAGTCATTTTAGCACCAGGTCAGGTTCCTTTAACACTGCATGGGATAGATGCGACATGTAATGCACAGGAGCTCACTTCTTGTGCTGGAATGTCTCGGGAGAACTTTGACTCTTCTTCCAGTGACAAAGGTGGCGATGCAGCAAGATCCACTGTGTCCATCTCAAATTCAGAGATCTCTTTAATGCTTGACAAAGAAGGAGGATCTTGGGTTCCAACACCCTTGTGACTGTTCTGAGGAGCTAGGCATATTTTGCTCCTACACCATTTGCAAGTTCAGGTCTTTCATATGGTCCACGTGCTTGTTCATGACTGTCGTTTCTATCCAAATATTATACATCATTGCTCCTGACCTCATATCGACCATGCGTCTGACACATACAGAGCCATTTCAGTGGTTCCTATGCTAAATTTCCTCCCCTGTATGAAACCCTCTCTCACCCTTGGCAGAGTCTGGCATCCAACACTGATGTTCCTGAGGCCATTTCACCCTCACCCCAGGTCTGGAAAGATTAGATTTAATCTGGTGCGTTGTCTTCTCTCTATGAGCAATGCTGTTGGAGCTATGCCTGTAGTTGTGTGTGTATGTGTGTGTGTATATATATATATATATATATATGTACACACACACACTAGGAGCGGGAACAGTTTGGTATATTGTGAAACTTTAGTCTGTTTCTTCAAGCCTGTCTTCAAAGCTTGGACTGTTCTCTTTGCCAGGCCATTGGCTGATGGATGGTATGGAGCTGTAATTACATGTTAAATCCCATTCAACTTTAGGAAATACTCAAATTCCCTGCTCGTAAACAATGGCCTGTAATCTGTAACCAAGGAAGCACTGCTGCTTCACAGCGCCAGAGACCCAGGTTCAATTCCCGCCTCAGGCAACTGACTGTGTGGAGTTTGCACGTTCTCCCCGTGACTGTGTGGGTTTCCTCCGGGTGCTCCGGTTTCCTCCCACAGTCCAAAAATGTGCGGGTCAGGTGAATTGGCCATGCTAAATTGCCCGTAGTGTTAGATAAGGGGTAAATGTAGGGGTATGGGTGGGTTGCGCTTCGGCGAGTCGGTGTGGACTTGTTGGGCCGAAGGGCCTGTTTCCACACTGTAAGTAATCTAATCACTTCAGGGAGTTCGTGTATTGGAAAATAAGCACGCAGTCTTTCTATCATCATTCCCATGTTTAACGAATGAACACTATGCAAGCCCAACCATTTTGAGTGGGCATCAGGACTTGCAAAGTCGACATGTAACCAAGTCCAGGGTTTACCCAGCTATTCCCATGAATGTGGGGAAGCTGCAAGTGGTTACTTTTGTCCTTGTGCCCCACCAAACAGCTATGTCTGCATTCAAGACTGGCCACCAGACATAATATCTTCATTGCTAACATTTTCATTGTGGAGACTCCTGGCTGAGTTCATCCAATACCTTTGTTCAGGACAATCACTGTTGTTCCCCATAATAATATGCCATCCTTTACTGTGATCTGGTCTCTCCAGGTCCAAAAGGGTTTCAGTTCTGGTTGTGACAGCCCTTTGATTTTCCCCATCACCACCAGCTGGTTCAGTTTTGCCAGGACTGGATCTTTCTGTGTCCAAAGTTTGGTATTGAAATCCTTAACTGCAAGTGTGTTCAGAAAACTTTGTTTGGGAGTTTTGCTGTGAGCTGACTTCACGTTCTTCTGTTCAGGATATGTCCTGAGTGTGACTATGCAATTGCTTGCACTCAAGTACTGATCCCCAAGCTCAGTCAGACCGGTGAGGACGTCCACTTCCACAGAATACCCTGCAACTCATATGATCCTCTTGTCACATTTTCCAGTGATAAAGCCAGATTTTGGGTCTTTGAAGTCTGGGTGGGCTTCAGCTGGTAGGCCCTTTTGCATGGTTACATCATTAATCCCACATACCAAATGGTTTCTCAGTGCCTTACCCGGCAAAGACGCGTTAACCTGTCCTCACCCAATGTGTCTTTGTCAGAGTGCGACGAGTAAACTAGTCCAAAACATACAATTTCAAAAACAGCCACAGACGAGTTTATACGTCAATTCTCGGCATTTCTGGGCCCTTCGCAGCTAGAAACGAGGATACTCGGTGACTCATACGTCTGTTAGCTGTGTCTCTTTCGCCTCAGGCATTGCAAGAAGCGTCGCGCACCACTTTTGGGCACACACTATCATTCATTTTTTTCTGTTTTTTTTTACAAATTACGCCCAGATGTCGAGCTCAGAAGATGACAATGAGTATGAACCTTCTATTAGAAGCTTGGATACATCAGATGAGAGTACAAGCATTAAAAATACTATTAAAAAAAGCAATACAAAGATTTGTCTGAAAATGAAACGTTTTCTCCAAAAAAAGACACTGGGGAAGGGGTTAAGGGTTAAACCAAAGTCACATGCCTCTATGCCTCTGCCAGTCATTGTAACCTTGTCAATAATCCCAATACGGACACCCCTGGTTCTTGAACTGACAAGTAAAAATGATCGTCTTTCAGAATTAGAGAACACTTAACTTTAATTTGTCAGCTCTTAAAAGGGTTAGTGCTGAAGATGTGTTGCTGGTTAAAGCACAGCAGGTTAGGCAGCATCCAAGGAACAGGAAATTCAACGTTTCGGGCCAGAGCCCTTCATCAGGAATGAGGAGAGTGTGCCAGGCAGGTTAAGATAAAAGGTAGGGAGGAGGGACTTGGGGGAGGGGCGATGGAGATGTGATAGGTGGAAGGAGGTCAAAGTGAGGGTGATAGGCTGGAGTGGGGTGGGGGCGGAGAGGTCAGGAAGAAGATTGCAGGTTAGGAGGGCGGTGCTGAGTTGACGGAACTGACTGAGACAAGGTGGGGGGGAGGGGAAATGAGGAAACTGGAGAAATCTGAGTTCATTCCTTGTGGTTGGAGGGTTCCCAGGCGGAAGATGAGGCGCTCTTCCTCCAACCGTCGTGTTGTTATGTTCTGCCAATGGAGGAGTCCAAGGACCTGCATGTCCTCGGTGGAGTGGGAGGGAGAGTTAAAGTGTTGAGCCACGGGGTGGTTGGGTTGGTTGATCCGGACGTCCCAGAGGTGTTCCCTGAAGCGTTCCGCAAGTAGGCGGCCCGTCTCCCCAATATATAGGAGGCCACAAATGTAAAACTTGCGCCCACACCACCTCCCTTACTTCTCTCCAAGGCCCCAAGGGATCCTTCCATATCCGCCACAAATTCACCTGCACCTCCACACACATCATCTATTGCATCCGCTGCACCCGATGTGGCCTCCTATATATTGGGGAGACGGGCCGCCTACTTGCAGAACGCTTCAGGGAACACCTCTGGGACGCCCGGACCAACCAACCCAACCACCCCATGGCTCAACACTTTAACTCTCCCTCCCACTCCACCGAGGACATGCAGGTCCTTGGACTCCTCCATCGGCAGAACATAACAACACGACGGTTGGAGGAAGAGCGCCTCATCTTCCGCCTGGGAACCCTCCAACCACAAGGGATGAACTCAGATTTCTCCAGTTTCCTCATTTCCCCTCCCCCCACCTTATCTCAGTCGGTTCCCTCAACTCAGCACCGTCCTCCTAACCTGCAATCTTCTTCCTGACCTCTCCGCCCCCACCCCACTCCGGCCTATCACCCTCACCTTGACCTCCTTCCACCTATCACATCTCCATCGCCCCTCCCCCAAGTCCCACCTCCCTACCTTTTATCTTAGCCTGCCTGGCACCCTCTCCTCATTCCTGATGAAGGGCTCTGGCCCGAAACGTCGAATTTCCTGTTCCTTGGATGCTGCCTGACCTGCTGTGCTTTAACCAGCAACACATCTTCAGCTCTGATCGCCAGCATCTGCAGACCTCACTTTTTACTTAAAAGGGTTAGTATCTGGTACATCAGGGAAAGTTAGGTTCCTAATAATAAAAGAAACCTGCAGGTCCACAAGCTATCTAGAGAATTATTTATTGCTTTTCAACTGCTTCAATGTCATTTGTCTAGACAAAACGTTTTTCTACATCTGGGTCCAGGCTTTAACAGCAGGGTCAAACAAGTCAAGCTTTCCAAATAACAACTAAAGCTCGAAATGTTTACCCCAATTCAAAGACAACTGTTACGAGTGAGTTTCTTCAGGAGCCTGCTTTAATTTTGTTGCCACTGAAATAATTCCATGGAGGTCAGTATTCCATCATCAAGTCGCTCTTTATTTACACATGGACAGTCCTTGACATTGGTTCAGTTCCCTCAGAGCCGGCTCTGAAAGTGTCAGAATGTCCTGACACTCCTTTTTTTTATCTAACAGCCAGAGCTCCCTAATTAGACCAGATTAACAGCTTTAGTCAGGGAACTCATATTCTCTGGCTGAGCTTGGTATAATCACTGCAATTTGAATCATTTATTTTATATCAGTAATTATTTATTTATCCTCAAATTACAAAGAATTATTTCACTTTGTACATTTAAATTGTGTTGTACAAATTCCCATTTATGAAAACGTTAGTTTTTGGAATGTTTTGTAATTGATGGAACATCTAGAAATCAAATAATACGTGACTTGAATATTGCTGTCACACTGAACAATCTGTGCCTTGATGAAAGATTGCACTTCTGTTATATAACATCATTTAACTAGCTCCCATTGGCAAGCGAGTCTTATTTTAATTGATTCCCAAAGTGTGGAAACAGGCCCTTCAGCCCAACAAGTCCACATCGACCCTCCGAAGAGTAACCCACCCTGACCCATTTCCCCCTGACTAACGCACCTAATCTATGGGTAATTTAGCATGGCCAATTCACCGGACCTGCACAACTTTGGACTATGGGAGGAAACCAGAGCACCCTGAGGAAACCCACGCAGACACGGGGAGAATGTGCAAACTCCACACAGACAGTCGCCCAAGGCTGGAATTGAACCTGGTACCCTGGTGCTGTGAGGCAGCAGTGCTCACCACTGAGCCACCGTGCCACCCCAAGTCCTGGGAGTATTTATGTATTTTATAATCTGTTCTATTCTTTCATGCATGTTTATTCCATCTTCATCCCTGGTCATTTATAAACATTCTGAAGAGGTCATACCATGCTTAAAATATTAACTCTGGTTCTCTCTCCACAGATGCTGCCAGACAGATTGAGTTTCTCTTGCATTTTTTGCTTTATTTCAGATTTCCAGCGTCTGTAATGTTTTGCTTTAATTTATAAATTTGGTTTATCTTGTCTGATATAAGTAAATATTTCTAACATAATTACATACAAAATAGGAGTGGATGGAGACCCTTCGGCCCTTTAAGCCTGCCCCTCCATTGAAGATGTTCAAATTTTAAAGTCTTTGTCTTTGTTTCAATTTCATGTTCACATTTATCTTCCTCCATTAATCTTTGATTTGTCTGCCTAATAAAAATCTAACTACCTCTGCTTTGAAAATATCCAGTGACCTTGCTTCTCGAGCCGTGTCTGAACTCCTTTATTTTTCCTCCTCAGACCCTGGCTGAGCTGCTGAATATTTCCAGCGCTTTCTGAGTTTCTGTCAGACAGCTGAGTTAGCAGCTTTTGTTTTCCTCTGCACTAAAGGAAAATGACACCAGACATTCAGTGAGTATCCAATTCAAAAAAGTGGAATCTTTCCATGAACCAGTCTAGCCATTCTCTTCCATGGTCCACACACAGAGGGTGGTTCACTTGGCCAAAGTTTAAATAACCGGTTTCCACTCATTACTGAGATCAAAGATTGTGTGTGAATTAATGGTTGGGTAATGATTTTAAACAAAAACATGTGACTTGTTTGAGCCACGTCGACAATGTGACCTGTTTTGAAAGGGAAAGTGTTGTGCTGAATTAACACCGTTGTAAATGAGATGAAATAAAGAGCCAATACTGTTTCCTCCACTGAACTTTTTCCAATAGTTAGATTGCCAATTATGCTTTGTTTTTCAGGCACTTGTGACAATATCACTAACATCACCTTAATTTCTTTATCTTTCACTATCTTACTATATTAGTTGAAGGTGCAGCATAAGGACCAGACAGAGACGGTCAAAAGTCACACAACACTGGGTTATAGTCCAACAGGTTTATTTGAAAACACAAGCTTTTGGAGCCTCACTCCTTCTTCAGGAGCTAATGAGAGATGTCAGTAGCAAGCCCAGTGGGACAACCAACGAACTGGAACAGTGGACAGAGAGATCCGTGGTGTAACAGCCAAAGAAGGAGTCAAGTTGGATCCCTGTGAAGGACTGTGGCCCTGGGCATGACTTTTGTGCTCAAACTATCAGGAAATACTAGATTCATCAGCCGCATTCTAAAGGTAGTGCAAGAACAAGCACAACGCAATGCCATCCATGCTCTCCATACCAAGCTCAACATTGTCATCAAACCAGCAGCCAAAGGAGGAGCGATTGTCATACAGAATAGAACAGACTACTGCAAAGAAGTGTACCAACAAATGAACAACCAGGAATACTACTACCTGCTGATCTGACCAAAGAACACACCTGTGAACTCAACAGACTGTTTAAGATTAGATTACTTACAGTGTGGAAACAGGCCCTTCAGCCCAACAAGTCCATACCAACTCGCCGAAGCGCAACCCACCCATACCTCTATATTTACCCCTTATCTAACACTACGGGCAATTTAGCATGGCCAATTCACCTGACCCACACATCTTTGGACTGTGGGAGGAAACCGGAGCACCCGGAGGAAACCCACGCAGACACAGGGAGAATGTGCAAACTCCACACGGTGGCACAGTGGTTAGCACTGCTGCCTCACAGCGCCTGAGGCGGGAATTGAACCCAGGTCTCTGGCGCTGTGAGGCAGCAGTGCTAACCATTGTGCCACCGTGCCGCCCACTAAGAAGGGTGGTAAAGACAAGCCAGGGAACTATAGACCAGTGAGCCTGACCTCGGTGGTGGGCAGGTTGTTGGAGGGAATCCTGAGGGACAGGATATACATGTATTTGGAAAGGCAAGGACTGATTCGGGATAGTCAACATGGTTTTGCGCATGGGAAATCATGTCTCACAAACTTGATTGAGTTTTTTGATGAAGTAACAAAGAAGATTGATGAGGGCAGAGCAGTAGATGTGATCTATATGGACTTCAGTAAGGCGTTCAACAAGGTTCCCCATAGGAGATTGATTAGCAAGGTTAGATCTCATGGAATACAGGGAGAACAAGCCATTTGGATACAGAACTGGCTCAAGGGTAGAAGACAGAGGGAGGGTTGTTTTTCAGACTGGAGGCCTGTGACCAGTGGAGTGCCACAAGGATCGGTGCTGGGTCCTCTACTTTTTCTCATTTACATAAATGATTTGGATGCGAGCATAAGAGGTACAGTTAGTAAGTTTGCAGTTGACACCAAAATTGGAGATGTAGTGGACAGCGAAGAGGATTACCTCAGATTACAACAGGATCTGGACCAGATGGGCCAATGGGCTGAGAAGTGGCAGATAGAGTTTAATTCAGATAAATGTGAGGTGCTGCATTTTGGGAAAGCAAATCTTAGCAGGACTTATACATTTAATGGTAAGGTCCTAGGGAGTGTTGCTGAACAAAGAGACCTTGGAGTGCAGGTTCATAGCTCCTTGAAAGTGGAGTCGCAGATAGATAGGATAGTGAAGAAGGCGGTTGGGATGCTTTCATTTATTGGTCAGGTTATTGAGTACAGAAGTTGGGAGGTCATGTTGAGGCTGTACGGGACATTGGTTAGGCCACTGTTGGAATATTGTGTGCAAGTCTGGTCTCCTTCCTATCGGAAAGATGTTGTGAAACTTGAAAGGGTTCAGAAAAGATTTACAAGGATGTTGGCAGGGTTGGAGGATCTGAGCTACAGGGAGAGGCTAAACAAACTGGGGCTGTTTTCCCTGAAGCGTTGGAGGCTGAGGGGTGACCTTATAGAGGTTTACAAAATTATGAGGGGCATGGATAGGATAAATAGGCAAAGTCTTTTCCCTGGGGTTGGGGAGTCCAGAACTAGAGGGCATAGGTTTAGGGTGAGAGGGGAGAGATATAAAAGAGACCTAAGGGGCAACTTTTCACGCAGAGGGTGGTACATGTAAGGAATGAGCTGCCAGAGGATGTGGTGGAGGCTGGTACAATTGCAACATTTCAGAAGCATTTGGATGGGTATATGAATAGGAAGGGTTTGGAGGGATATGGACCGGGTGCTGGCATGTGGGACTAGATTGGGTTGGGATATCTGGTTGGCATGGACGGGTTGGACTCTATGACTCTATGACTCTATGATTCTATGATACAGTCCTTCAGAGTTCCCTACTCACTCTCATCCCACGTACTTCTCACATGGGGGTCTTCTACCGCCTTCTGAAGATACACCTGGACGTCGCATCACATCAGGCAAAGGGACTCTGTGTGAGAACCTCTCTGTCTATGTCGAAGGCAACTTGAAACCCACTGCACAGAGAACCCTCAGCTTCTGTCCCGACACTACAGATTTCTTACAGAAACTCAGCACCCAAGGACCAGTTGAACCAGTAATATTTCTCATCACAATGTACGTTTCAGCACTCTACACCAGTATCCTCCACGGTGACAGCATTGCTGCAACAGCCTCAGTACTCAATACCAACAAATGCCAATCTCCAGGCACCATCCTACAACTCATCCATTTCATCATTGACCACAAGGAATTCACCTTCGACAACCAGTTCTTCATCTACACAGATGGAACAGCTATGTGGAACAAATTTGCACCCCAATGTGCCAACATTTTCATGCACAAGTTCGAACAAGATTTCTTTGCTGTGCAGGACCTCCAACCAATGCTATACACCACATACATTGATGATATTGTCTTCCTTTGGACTCTTGGTGAAGAATCACTGAAACAACTATTAGCGAAACCAACAAGTTTCATCCCACCATCAGACTGATCATGGACTACTCTTTAGAATCACCCTCAATCATGCATCTCCATCAAAGACAGACACCTCAATAGCTCACTCTACCACAAGCCTATGGATTACCTCACAATGTTGCACTTCTCGGATTTCTACCCTAAACATAGTCAAAAAAACCATCTCCTATAGACAAGCCCTAAACATGCACAGGATCTGTTCAGATGAGGAGGAACGTGACTGACACCTGAAGATGTTGAAGGATGCCCTCATAATAATGGGATATGATTCTCAACTCACTGATTGCCAGTTTTAATGTGCCACAGCAAAATAACAGTAATGACATCCACAGAGAACAGACTGGGATATTACCAATATTCATTGTTCAGTACTTCTCACAAGCGGAGAGGTTACACTGTGTTCTTTGCAGCCTGCAACACATTATTGCTGATGAAAAGCACCTCACCAAGATCTTCGCTACACCTCCACTTCTTGCCTTTAAACAACCGCCAGACCTTGAATAAACCATTGTTCACAGCAAACTATCTAGCTTTCGGAACAATATTGACCATGACACAACGGCAACCATTGCAAGACAAATCAGAGCACTGAAATGGATTACACGTGGAGACACCACCGACCACATGCATGGCAGATTCTCTTCTGACTCAGCCAACGTTGTCTATCTCATACGCTGCAGGCAAGGATGTCCCGAGGAATAGTATATTGACGAAACCATGCAGACGCTATGACAACAGATGAATGAACACCGGGCAATATTCGCCAGACAGGGATGTGCCCTCCCAATGGGGGATCACTTCAGTGGTCAAGAACATTCAGCCTCAGATCTTTGGTTAAACAGCGACCTTCATTTGCAGCAGTGGGAATGGTGAGAGTATGGACCAAGGGGCTATCAGGAAGGTACATTTCCCTCTTAAAGACTTACCTTGTGAATAGGTGGAACAAACGCTAAACAGGAGTGAACATGGACACAGGGATTGCTGGGCTCAGTACTCAATACCAACTGTTTGGGCTGTGGGTAAACCCGAACCATACACGTATAGTATCTCCCACCCGTCCTCCTCCTCTAACTAAAAAAAAAGACCATGTGTGGAGGGTAAGTAAGGTAAGGATTTTTTTCACTTATTCAATCTCTCTTGGCAATTTAGAGCAGAGGAGATTAGAGGCTAGGGCAGTTGCAAGCTCCTCTTGCAGGATGTGGGAGGTAAGCGTCACCACTGGGATCTCTGCTGACTTTATTGCAAGAAGTGCACCCAACTCCAGCTCCTCACAGACAGCGTTAGGGTACCGTTTTGGATACTGCTGGGGGGGGTGGGGAGGAGGGTATGGTGACTTACCAGGGGAAAGCCGCAGTGGCCAGGTATCTGCCACTTCACCTGGCTCTGTGGCTTAGAAGGGAAGAAAGGAGAATAGGAGAGAGATAGTGTTAGGAGATTCAATGGTTAGAGGAACAAGACTCCCAGATGGTATGTTGCCTTCTGGCTTCCAGGATCAGGGATGTCTTGGATTGAGTCTATAGGATTCTTAAGGTGGAGGGTGAGCAGCCAGAAGTCATGGTACACATTGGTACAAATGACACAGTGAGAGAAAAGAATGAGGACCTGAAAGGAGTATATAAGGAGTTAGGTTGGAAGCTAGGAGGCAGGATTGCTAGTAGTACCATGGGCTAGTGAGGCTAGGAAAAGAGACCAAGTGCAGATGAACACATGGCTGTAGGACTGGTGTAGGAGGGAGGGATTTATATATGTGGATCATTGGGAGACATTCTGGGGAGGATGGGACCTGTACAAGAAGGACAGGTTACACCTGAACTGGAGAGGCACCAATATCCTGGGCTGGAGGTTTGATAGAGCTCTTTGGGAGGGTTTAAACTAGATTGGCAGGGGGTGGGAACCGGAGCTATGGATCAGATGATGGAGTAGGAAGTGAACTGCCAGATACAACATGCAGAGAATTTGTGAGGAGGGATAGGCACCTGGTAGGGGCAGGAGCAAATGTTGGATGTTGCAGAATTTAGATGTTTCAAAAGGAATGAGGAGGGGTTAAAGAGGTGGGGGAAGTGTATTGTTAATCACGCATAGTATCACAGCTGCAGAAAGGGAGGTCATCGAGGAGAGTTTGTCTACAGAGTCAGTATGGGTCGAAGTCAGAAACAGAAAAGGAGCAGTACTGTGTTGGGATTTTTCTGTCGACCCCTAAGTAGCAACAGAGGCATGGAGGAGCAGATTGGGAGGCAGATTATGAAAAGGTGCAGAAATAACAGGGTTGTTGTCATGGGTAACATTCCGTAATATTGATTGGAACCTCCTTAGTTCAAATAGTTTGGATGGAGCAGTTTTTTCAGGTGTGTCCAGGATGGGTTCCTTACTCAATATATAGATAGGCCAACTAGAGGGGAGGCCATATTGGATTTGGTGCTTGGCAATGAACCAGGCCAGATATCAGATCTCTCGGTGGGAGAGCATTTCAGTGATAATGATCACAACTATCTGACCTTTACTATAGTCATGGAGAGGGAAAGGTATGGGAAAGTATTTAAATGTGGGAGGGGAAATTACAATGCTATTAGGCAGGAACTGGGGCACCTAAAATGGGAACAGATGTTCTCAGGTAAATGCACGGCAGAAATGTGAAGGTTGTTTGGGGAGCACTTGCTGATAGTGCTGGATAAGTCTGTCCCACCGAGGCAAGGAAGAGATGGTAGGTTGAAAGAACGTAGGGTGACAAGAGATGTGGAACATCTAATCAAGAAGAAGAAGGAAGCTTACTTAAGGTTGAGGAGGCAAGGATCAGATAGGATTCTAAAGGGTTACAAGGTAGCCAGGAAGGAAGTGAAGAATGGACTTAGGCGAGCTAGAAGGGGGCATGAGAAAGCTTTAGTGAGTAGGATTAAGGAAAACCCTAAGGTATTCTACACTTATGTGAGGAAGAAGAGGATGGCCAGAGTAAGAGTAGGGCCAATCAGGGATAGTAGAGGGAACTTGTGTCTGGAGTCAGAGGAGGTAGGAGAAGTCCTTAATGAATACTTTGCTTCAGTATTCATGAGCGAGAGGACCTTGACGTTTCTCAGGACAGTATGAAACATTCTGAAATGCTCAAACAGGTTGATGTTAGGAAGGAGGATGTGCTGACAATTTTGAAAAATGTAAGGATAAGTAAGTCCCCAGGGCCAGATGGCATATACCTTAAGTTATTACACGAAGCGAGGCAAGAGATTGTTGCGCCACTGGCGATGATCTTTGTGTGCTCACTGTCCACTGGAGTAGTGCCAAATGATTGGAAGGTGGCAAATGTTATTCGCTTGTTTAAGAAAGGGAAAAGGGATAATCCTGTGAATTACAAACCAGTCAGTCTTGTGTGGGCAAAATATTGGAGAGGATTCTGAGAGACAGGATTTATACATGAGTAACATGCGAGGCCCCTTTCAGGTCATGGCTGACCATGGGCTGCATCCTTGCTGTTCTAGCTTTCAGTTCCCTGAAGCAACGTTGCTTGTGACTGAAGACACTGATGCTAGAGTGACAGTCCCAATCACAGAGGTCCCATCTCTTTGTGGTCATTGATCTGCTCGAGCTGCTGCACCCCTTCCTTGGTACCCGCTTGTCTGCTGCAGCACTCATCAGCTTCTTTTCCCCTGTTTTGAGGTGTTGGTTCAGGGTGCTTCTCCGTCTCATGCGGTCAGCTGCAAGCCGCACCCAAGGCTCCGTAATGATATCAAGCGCCTTCGTGTCCCTCATGCAGATGTCCTTGTCGTGTAGCTGGGGACGCCGAGTGGGTCTCTTCCTGGATACGAGCTTTCCATGGAGGATATCCTTTGGGATGTGGCCGTCCTCCTTGTGGTGGACGTGGCCCAGCCAGTGAAGTCTCTGCTGCCTGAGCAGACTATACATGTTGGGAAGGCCAGCACCAGATAGACCGATGCACTGGACACTCTGTCTTGCCAGGATATGCCCAGGATATGGCAGATACTCCCCAAGTGGAAGGTGTTCAGCCTCCTCTCCTGTCTGGCATATCTAGTCCATGTTTCACTGCCGTACAGCAGTGCGCTTATAACGCCGGCATTGTAGAATGACATTTTTGTCTTCACTGTCGGCTTGGAATTTGACCATACTTGAGTCGTGAGGCAAGCAAGGATTGAGGCTGCTTTCCTGATCCTCTTGTTGATCTCTGTGTCCAAGGAGAGGTTGTCAGTGATTGTAGAGCCAAGGTACATAAACTGATGGACAACATTGAGTTTGTAGCCTTTGATGGCGATGATCAGCGATGCCTCTGTGTCCTGTCCCAGGACGCTCGTCTTCTTCAGACTGATAGTCAGCCTGAATCCCTTGCAAGTGTGAGAGAGGTGGTCTGTCAGTAACTGGACTTCCTGCTGGGTGTGTGTTGTAACTGCAGCATCATCGGAAAACAGCATGTCCCTGATGAGTGCTGCGTGTACTTTTGTCTTGGCCCTGAGGCAGGCCAGGTTGAAGAGCCTGCTGTCTGATCTAGTGCGAAGGTAAATCCCCACCGTTGTGGTGCCAAAGGCATGTTTTAGGAGCACGGCAAAAAAAATCCCAAAGAGTGTGGGAGCGAGGGCGCAGCCTTGTTTAATGCCACTGAAGATGTTGAAGGGCTCAGAAGAGCTGTCATTGAACTGCACTGTCCCTTTCACGTTACTGTGGAAGGATTCGATCAGCTCAGTAGTTTTGGTGAGCAGCCGATCTTCAGGAGAACCTTGAAAAGGCCATTTCTGTTGACCAGGTTGAACATCTTGGTGAGGTCGATGAAGGCGACATACGGGGCATTTTATGTTCTCTGCAATTCTCCTGTAGTTGGCGAAGGGAGAAAATCATGACTACTGTTGACCTTTTAGCTCAGAAGCTGTACAGTGATTCTGTATATACACTTTCTACCAGTTTCTGCAGCCAAGTCAGAATGACCCGAGCAAAGGCGTTGCTGACAGTGTTGAGGAGAGAGATGCCTCTGTAGTTGTTGTAGTCATTTCTCTCGCCCTTGTTACTGTAGAGGGCAATGATCTTGGCATCCCTCATGGCCTGCGGTATAGCTCCATCTTGGCAGCATTGGCAGACACTTCATGCAATGGGAGCAGTAAACTAGTTTTGCAGCATTTGGTCAGATCAGGAGGAATCCCATTGCTACCCGGGGCCTTACCTGAGGACAGGTTGTCAATGGCCTTGCTGAGCTCTTCTATTGATGGGTCTGCATCTAGCTCGTTCATGGTCAGCAAGCACGTGATGCACAGGATTTATAATTACTTTGGAAACCACATTTTGATTAGAGATAGTCAGCATGGCTTTGTGAGGGGCAGGTCATGCCTCACAAACCCTGTTGAGGATGTGACAAAACACATTATTGCAGGTAGAGCAGTGGATGTTGTGTACATGGATTTTAGCAAGGTGTTTGATAAAATTTCCTCTCGGTAAGTTCATTGAGAAAGTAAGGAGGCATTGGATACAGGCGAAATTGGCTGTCTAGATACAGAATCAGCCGACCCATAGAAGACAGATGGTGGTAATATATGGAAAGTATTCAGCCTGGTGCTTTGTAACCAGTGGTGCTCTGCAGGGATCGGTTCTGGGATCTCTGCTCTTTGTGACTTTTATGAATGACTTGGATTAGGAAGTGGAACAGTGGGTTAGTAAGTTTGCTGATGACACGGTGGTTGGTGGAGTGGTGGATAGTGTGGAGAGCTAGTGTGGGTTGCAATGGGACATTGACAGGGTGCAGAACTGGGCTGATAAGTGGCAGATGGAGTTCAACCTGGAAAAGTGTGAAGTGATTCACTTTGGAAAATTTGAATGCAGGATAAAGGGTTAAAGGCAAGATTCTTGGCAGTGTGACAAACAGAGGGATCTTGGGGTCCATGTCCATAGATCCTTCAAAGTTGCCACGTAAGTTGATAGGGTTGTTAAAAAGGAGTATGGTGTGTTGGCTTTCATTAATGGGTGGATCGAGTTTAAGAGCCGTAAGGTTATGCTGTAGCTCTATAAAGCCCTGGTTCGACCACATTTAGAATATTGTGTTCAGTTCTGGTTGCCTCATTATAGGAAGGATGTAGATGCATTACAGAGGGTGCAGAGGAGATTTACCAGGATGCTGCCTAGACTAGAGGTCATGTCATATGAAGAAAGATTGAGAGTGCTCGGGCTTTTTTCATTGGAGTGAAGAAGGATGAGTGGTGACTTGATAGAGGTGTACAAGATGTTGAGAGGCATAGATAGAGTGGATAGGCAGAGATTTTTCCACATGGCAGAAATGTCTATCACAAGGGGGCATAATTTTAAAGTGATTGAGGAAGATTTAGGGGAAACGTCAGCGGGAGGTTCTTTACACAGAGAGTGGTCGGTACATGTAATGCACTGCCAAAAGTGGTAGTAAGTACATTAGGGACATCTAGGTGACTCTTAGATAGGCATGGAAGATAGTACAATGAAGGGAATGTCTGATCTTAGAATAGGATAAAAGGCTGGCACAACATTAAGGGCCGACGGGTTTGTACTGTGCTGTACAGTTCTATGTTCTAAATGTTTTATCCAGGAGTGTGTGCTGAGGGACAGACTAAAGCTGGAGCCAGCTGCCACAGAGGTGCAGTGGGAGCAGGTCAATGTCTAAAGCTGTTCAGGCACAGTACACTGAGATCTAACCTATCAGTTTCCCTCAGGCTGTAAAGAATATTCAGTGTAAATCAAGATATTGGAATGTGTTGAGACACTTCAGCATGATAGAGGAAAAAAATGTATGTTCATTGCATTTTGTGTCATTTCTAATTTGTCATGAGTTTGGTCTTAGATTATGTACCCAACATATAATGTATTTTGTAAATATTAAGACTATTATAATTATATTGAAAGGGAATGCTGTACAGGGAGAAGTTGAATGTTCTTGCAACTTCTGTAATATTCATGTTGAAATGTTTAGTCATGTATTTTTACCAATTTTATGATTAAATTATATATTTAGGGGTTAAAGAAGTGTGTCACTGGATTGCATCATTTGTCTAATTATAGTCTCACAATATTTCGTTTGTAAGGACGACTGATTATTTATATTATATTTTAATTTTGTTCTTTTGAAATACAAACTGGAAAATGGAATTCTGAGCAGCTTTTTGTAGAGGATGAACCCATTTTCCTTATTCCAGATGAAAGGAAATGTTGAATGGCTTGGTCATTTATTCGTTATACAAAGGCATGTAATTTTTTATTGAGAAGCTGGGTTTGATTATTTTGTGAGAATTGTTGGCATGAGGTACTTTTCGGTTCAAACTAAAATAAACTGCCCAGCAATATCTTTTGGATTGGGTCTAAGTTGTAAATTGTCACAACCAAGATGAGAGACAGCTGTTAAACTGAGAATTCCAAAAGCCTACAAACAAACAAGATCTCTCTCTTTCTCTCTGAAAGGAAAAGAAATAACATTTAGAGGCTTTGAAAATACACAAAATTCTAATTCAACCTGATTTGGATTCTTCATCAACAGAATGTATTCCTTTTTGCCTGTGTTTTCCACCCACATTTCTGCTAAACAGTCTTATTTGATAGAGTTGTGAATGAATGTGAGTCTGTTTGGATTTAGAGGGGGTTCGTTGATAAAGGCTGGAGTGAGTTTCTTTTATCTTGGAAAGTGCCAGAGCCAGGACTTAACCACATTGGAAATTAAACTGGTTATGTCTCTTGTTTGTAATGATTTGTGGAACAGTAGAGCTTGACTTTCATCAGGGTCCTGATTATGTGAGGTTCTACAATCAGCACCAGCAACCTTCCAGACTAATAAAGGCTAAATGTTCAGATCATGGATATCCGCTGGATGCTGCCCTGAGACTTATCCTTAGGAGATCTGTCCTTGCTGACTTCTTAAAGGAAGACAGCAAATACATAAGAAAATGTTTATTCGTATTTGTCATGGATAATCACTACACTGGAACAAATCCTAGATCCAAGTTCATGGCCCTCTTTCAGAGTTGTCACTGAGGGTGAATGTGTGGTCATCACTGCAGCAGGGAGTTCACTTTGGAATTGCAACTTGGATGTGAGTCATCAGCTCTCTATAAATGTTTACAGGTTTTACTGTCACAGAGGGTGAAAACACAAAGTATGACAAGGTCTGAGTGTGACAAAGAACTTTGGAAATTGGATATAACGGGAGCTCCTTGCAGAGGGAAGGGGAATGCTGTATTTTATGTACTGTCAGCCTCCATAACGCCGGCTCGCGGACGCCTCCTCTTATCGCCCCCTTGACCACGACCCCACCTCCCACCACCAAACCATCATCTCCCAGAACCCTTAGAACGTGCAGCCCTCCACTCCCTCCGCTCCAGTCCCAACCTCACCATCAAACCCGCAGACAAGGGAGGCACGGTGGTAGTTTGGCGCACTGACCTTTATACCGCTGAGGCCAAACGCCAGCTCGCGGACCCCTCCTCTTATCGCCCCCTTGACCACGACCCCATCTCCCACCACCAAACCATCATCTCCCAGACCATCCAGGACCTCATCACCTCAGGGGATCTCCCATCCACAGCCTCCAACCTCATAGTCCCACAACCCCGCACCGCCCGTTTCTACCTCCTGCCCAAAATCCACAAAACTGCCTGCCCCGGCCGACCCATTGTCTCAGCCTGCTCCTGCCCCACCGAACTCATCTCCCAATACCTCGACACGGTCCTGTCCCCTTTAGTCCAAGAACTCCCCACCTACGTTCGGGACACCACCCACGCCCTCCACCTCCTCCAGGATTTTCGCTTCCCCGGTCCCCAACGCCTTATTTTCACTATGGACATCCAGTCCCTGTACACCTCCATCCCCCATCACGAAGGACTCAAAGCCCTCCACTTCTTCCTTTCCTGCCGCACCAACCAGTACCCTTCCACTGACACCCTCCTTCGACTGACTGAACTGGTCCTCACCCTGAATAACTTCTCTTTTCAATCCTCCCACTTCCTCCAAACTAAAGGAGTTGCCATGGGCACCCGCATGGGCCCCAGCTATGCCTGTCTCTTCGTAGGATATGTGGAACAGTCCATCTTCCGCAACTACACTGGCACCACCCCCCACCTTTTCCTCCGCTACATCGATGACTGCATCAGCGCTGCCTCGTGCTCCCACGAGGAAGTTGAACAGTTCATCAACTTTACTAACACCTTCCATCCCGACCTTAAATTCACCTGGACTGTCTCAGACTCCTCCCTCCCCTTCCTAGACCTTTCCATCTCTATCTCGGGCGACCGACTCAACACAGACATCTACTATAAACCGGCTGACTCCCACAGCTACCTGGACTACACCTCCTCCCACCCTGCCCCCTGCAAAAACTCCATCCCATATTCCCAATTCCTTCGTCTCCGCCGCATCTGCTCCCAGGAGGACCAGTTCCAACACCGCACAGCCCAGATGGCCTCCTTCTTCAAGGACCGCAGATTCCTCCCAGACGTGATCGACGATGCCCTCCACCGCATCTCCTCCACTTCCCGCTCCTCCGCCCTTGAGCTCGAAACGTCGAATTCCCTATTCCTGAGATGCTGCCTGGCCTGCTGTGCTTTGACCAGCAACACATTTTCAGCCTCCATAAGACCATAAGACATAGGAGTGGAAGTAAGGCCATTCGGCCCATCGAGACCATTCTACCATTCAATCATGGCTGATGGGCATTTCAACTCCACTTACCAGCGTTCTCCCCGTAGCTCTTAATTCCTCGAGACATCAAAAATCTATCAATCTCTGCCTTGAAGACATTTAGCGTCCCAGCCTCCACTGCACCCTGTGGCAATGAATTCCACAGACCTACCACTCTCTGGCTGAAGAAATGTCTCCACATTTCTGTTCTGAATTTACCCCCTCTAGTTCTAAGGCTTTGTCCACGGGTCCTAGTCTCCTCCCCTAATGGAAACAATTTCCTAGCGTCCACCCTTTCCAAGCCATGTATTATCTTGTACGTCTCTATTAAATCTCCCCTTAATCTTCTAAACTCCAATGAATACAATCCCAGGACCCTCAGCCGTTCCTCATATGTTAGACCTACCATTCCAGGGATCATCCGTGTGAATCTCCGCTGGACACATTCCAGTGCCAGTATGTCCTTCCTGAGGTCTGGGGACCAAAACTGGACACAGTACTCCAAATGGGGCCTAATCAGAGCTTTATAAAGTCTCAGTAGCACATCGCTGCTTTTATATTCCAACCCTCTTGAGTTAAGTGACAACATTGCATTCGCTTTCTTAATCACGGACTCAACCTGCATGTTTACCTTTAGAGAATCCTCGACTAGCACTCCCAGATCCCTTTGTACTTTGGCTTTACGAATTTTCTCACCATTTAGAAAGTAGTCTATGCTTTTATTCTTTTTGCCAAAGTGCAAGACCTCGCATTTGCTCACGTTGAATTCCATCAGCCATTTCCTGGACCACTCTCCCAAACTGTCTAGATCCTTCTGTAGCCTCCCCACTTCCTCAGTACTACCTGCCTGTCCACCTAACTTCGTATCATCTGCAAACTTCGCTAGAATGCCCCCAGTCCCTTCATCCAAATCATTAATATATAATGCGAACAGCTGTGGCCCCAACACTGAACCCTGCGGGACACCGCTCGTCACCGGCTGCTATTCCGAAAAAGAACCTTTTATCCCAACTCTCTGCCTTCTGTCAGACAGCCAATCCTCAATCCATCCCAGTGGCTCACCTCGAACACCATGGGCCCTCACCTTGCTCAGCAGCCTCCCGTGTGGCACCTTATCAAATGCCTTTTGAAAGTCGAGATAGACCACATACACTGGGTTTCCTTGGTCTAACCTACTTGTCACCTCTTCAAAGAATTCCAACAGGTTTGTCAGGCATGACCTCCCCTTACTAAATCCATGTTGACTTGTTCTAATCAGACTCTGCTCTTCTAAGAATTTAGAAACCTCATCCTTAATGATGGATTCTAGAATTTTACCAACAACCGAGGTTAGGCTAATTGGCCTATAATTTTCCATCTTTTGTGTTGATCCTTTCTTTTACAACAGCGATCTTCCAATCATCCAGGACCTTCCCTGACTCCAGTGACTCTTGAAAGATCTCAACCAATGCCTCCGCTATTTCCTCAGCCACCTCTCTCAGAACTCTAGGGTGTATCCCATCGGGGCCAGGAGATTTATCAATTTTAAGACTTTTAAACTTTTCTAGTACTCTCTCTTTTGTAATGACAATCATACCCCCTGACTCCCTTTAATTGTTGGGATATTACTCATGTCTTCCACTATGAAAACTGATGCAAAGTACTTGTTAAGTTCTCCTGCTATTTCCTTATCTCCCATCACTAGGCTTCCAGCATCGGTTTGAAGTGGCCCAATGTCTACTTTTGCCTGTTGTTTGTTTCTTACGTATTGAAAGAAACTTTTACTATCATTTCTAATATTACTGGCTAGCCTACCTTCATATTTGATCCTCTCATTTCTTATTACTCTCTTTGTTATCCTCTGTATGTTTTTGTAATCTTCCCAATCTTCTGATTTCCCACTGTGCTTGGCCACTTTATAAGATCTCTCTTTTTCTTTAATACATTTCCTGACTTCCTTTGTTAGCCATGGTTGTCTAATCCCTCCCCGGATAATCTTTCTTTTCTTGGGGATGAACCTCTGTACAGTGTCCTCAATTATACCCACAAACTCCTGCCATTTTTGCTCTACTGTCTTCCCCGCTAGCCTCTGCTTCCAGTCTATTTTTGTCAGTTCCTCTCTCATGCCCACATAATTACCTTTATTTAACTGTAACACCATTACATCCGATTTTGCCTTCTCTCTTTCAAACTCCAGACTGAACTCTACCAT
This sequence comes from Hemiscyllium ocellatum, assembly GCF_020745735.1. Classification (NCBI taxonomy): domain Eukaryota; kingdom Metazoa; phylum Chordata; class Chondrichthyes; order Orectolobiformes; family Hemiscylliidae; genus Hemiscyllium; species Hemiscyllium ocellatum. Next base: position 54,339,237 of record NC_083431.1, read on the forward strand.
ACTATGATCGCTACTTCCTAAGGGTTCCTTTACTTTAAGATCTTTTATAGACTCTGGTTCATTGCAAAGCACTAGGTCCAGAATAGCCTGCTCCCTTGTGGGCTCCATGACAAGCTTTTCCAAAAAGCCATCCTGTAAGCATTCCATGAATTCCCTTTCTTTGGATCCACTAGCAACATTATTTACCCAGTCCACCTGCATATTGAAGTCTCCCATAATTGATGTGACCTTGCCTTTCTGACATGCCTTCTCTATTTCCCGGTACATGTTGCGTCCCTGGTCCTGACCACTGTTAGGAGGTCTGTACACAACTCCAATTATGTTTTTTTTTTGCCTTTGTGGTTCCTCAATTCCACCCACACAGACTCCACATCATCCGGCGCTATGTCATTCAGTGCCATAGATTTAATTTTGTTCTTAACTAACAAGGCAACACCACCCCCTCTGCTGACTTCCCTGTCTTTTCGATAAGTTGTAAATCCTTGTAAGTTTAACTGCCAGTCCTGACCCCCCTGTAACCAAGTCTCTGTGATGCCTACCACATCATAATCATAAGCTGTTCAAGGCTTTAATCAGGTGAGCAGCGGGGAGGCTGTTTCAGGAGACTTTAAAATGCCATCCTTTCAAAAGCAAACAGTAGTTTACGTTAGCCCTGTGCCCCAAGGGATCCTTCCATATCCGCCACAAGTTCACCTGTACCTCCACACACATCATCTATTGCATCCGCTGCACCCGATGTGGCCTCCTCTACATTGGGGAGACAGGCCGCTTACTTGCGGAACGCTTCAGAGAACACCTCTGGGCCGCCCGGACCACCAACCCAACCACCCCGTGGCTCAACACTTTAACTCTCCCTCCCACTCCACCGAGGACATGCAGGTCCTTGGACTCCTCCACCGGCAGAACATAACAACACGACGGCTGGAGGAGGAGCGCCTCATCTTCCGCCTGGGAACCCTCCAACCATAAGGTATGAATTCAGATTTCTCCAGTTTCCTCATTTCTCCTCCCCCCACCTTGTCTCAGTCGGTTCCCTCAACTCAGCACCGCCCTCCTAACCTGCAATCTCCTTACTGACCTCTCCGCCCCCACCCCACTCCGGCCTATCACCCTTACCTTGACCTCCTTCCACCTATCCCACCTCCATCGCCCCTCCCCCTAGTCCCTCCTCCCTACCTTTTATCTTAGCCTACTTGGCTACTCTCTCTCATTCCTGATGAAGGGCTTATGCTCGAAACGTCGAATTCCCTATTCCTGAGATGCTGCCTGGTCTGCTGTGCTTTGACCAGCAACACATTTTCAGCAATAGATATTATGTTAACTTTATTGCTTAACTAGTTATATTAGGTATTACAATTACAGACAACGTTTGTGTGATATTTATGAGCTTTTCCAGCAGTACAGATTCAATGGGTCAAAAAGCCTCTTCTGTACTGCATTATTCTATACAACCTAATATATTAATTTCTTTTTAGCTTGTAACATGTCACATGGGGTTACTTGGTTTATCACCTTGGTGTCAACCACTATTTTGGATCTGTATGCTAGTTTTATAATTTGATGCCCTTCCTGCCATTAAATTCCACCTCTATCATTTACCTGGCTGGCTGACTGGGGATCTCTGCTGCTCTTACCACTTGCCATTGGCCCATTGGAAGAATTTAGAAATTGATGTAGAGGTTGTTGTTCAGCGACATTATGCTCACATCTCCTTGGCCAACAAGTGTTGAAGGAAGAATCGAGTACTGGCAAAGTTGTATAGCTAAGGCTGTAGAGGGAGCTTTAAGCTAAGTAATGTAGGGGAGTTTGAGTTTGATTTATTGTTGTAACATGTCCCAAGATACAGCGAAAAGTGTTGTTTTGTGTGCTCTACAGGCAGATTGTACAATACAAAATGCACTGGGGTAGCAGAACAGAGTGTTATGCCTGCAGAAAGAGAGATCCATTCAAATGTCAGATTGTAGCAGGAAAGAAGCTAATCTTTAATTTGATCATAGGCATATTCAAACTTTTACATCTTCTGCCCAATGGAAGAGAATATAAATGAGGTAGGAAGGTCTTTGATTATGCTGGTTACTTTCAGCGGGAAGTATAGATGGAGTCAATGGATGGAAGGGTGGTTTACGTAATGGACTGGGCTGTGTTCATGACAGGGATCATTTGGCCATATCTGCAAACTTAAAAAGCAAGGTCAAGGCAATAGTACAGGATATTATCATGGATAATGATAATCAAAGTATCACAGGGAGGAACAGAGTGTACATACATAAGACTGCACCAGTATATAGGGTCAAAAGAAAGAAAAGTAAAAAGACAGAACTAAAGACTCTTTATCTATATGAGTGCAGAGTTTGTAGACAGATAAATTGAAAGCTCAAATAAAAATAAATCATTATGATAACATAGTAATTACAGGAATGTTAGCAACGTAAAATTTCCATGTCTGACATTTTTTATGACATAAAACTGCTAAAATATAAAATAAAGCATACCAGCTTTCATTTATTCTTTCCTGGGATGTGGCTGTTTTTGTCTGTTAATCATTAATTGCTAACACAGAATCCTGACATTGCAGAAAGAGGCTGCACCAACCCTCTGAAAAGCATCCTACCTAGACTCTTACCTTATCCCTGTAACCCCAAATTTACCACCGCTAATCCACTACACATCCCTAGACACTACAGACAATTTAGCATGATCAATGCACATCTTTGGACTGTGGGAGGAAACTGAAGCACACAGCAGACAAATGTGCAAACTCCACAAAGACAGTTGCCTGAGATTGGAATCAAATCCAGGTCCTTGGCATTGTGAGGCAGCAGTGGTAACACTGTGCCACTCTTGGAGATGAATGGTGGTGAGCTGCCTTCTTAAACTGCTGCAGTCTATGGGATGTAATTGGACCCCAGGACAGTACTGACAACAGGGGAGTGGTGGGTTTAAACTGAGGAGGATGAGGATATGGAGATGCCAGTATTAGACTGGGGTGGACAAAGTTAAAAATCACACAACACCAGGTTATAGTCCAACAGGTTTATTTAAAATTGCAAGCTTTCGGAGCTTTCCAACTTCCTCAGGAATGGTATGGTAGAGAAGTACGAGACACAGTATTTATAAGCAAGAAGTTAACAACTTTAAAACGAGCTTCCCTTGTTGAATCCTTAATTAATTAGGAGATAGACTGCTGATTAAATGCAAAATCCAGATTCCTTTTCAGTCTTTGTCCCCAGATAATTAATGGTTTTATCAATGTACAAGAGGTGATATCTCATGTTAGACAAAGCACTTTGGGGGGAGGTCCGCTTCGAATCTATTTATGTTTTAAGCCGACGCCTGGTGTTTTTTTGATAGAAAAGAATCTTGAATGAAATAGCTTCCCCCAACATGTGTCTGTGTGTCTGTATGTATGTGTGAGTGTATGTATTCGTGTGAGTGTGTGACTGTGTATGTGAAGAGAGAGAGAGGGTGTGTGTGTATGAATTTGAGAGTTGTGTGTGTACACATCTGTACATGTGAATATGAGTGTCTATGTGTGCGAGGTCGTGGTGGCTCAGTGGTTAGCACTGCTGCCTCACAATGCCAGGGACATGGGTTTGGTTCCAGCCTCGGGCAACTGTCTGTGTGGAGTTTGCACATTCTCCCCATGTCTGCGTGGGTTTGCTTCCACAATCCAAATATGTGCAGGTTAGGTGAATTGCCATCCTAATTTGCCCACAGTTTTCAGGTTAGATGCATTGGTCAGGGGTAATTATAGCATAACAGGGTGGGGGAATGGATCTTGGCGGGTTACTGTTCGGAGGGTCGGTGTGGACTTGTTGGGCCGAAGGGCCTTTTTCCACATTGTGATTCTATGAGTGTTAGTGTGTGGGAGAGAGTCTGTGTAAATGTGTGATTGTCTGTGTGGGAGTACTTAGTGATGGGGTTCATGGTGTGACCTGAACCCAAGATCACAGTTGAGGCTGTGTCATGGATGTGGAACTTAGCTATCAGCCTTTGTTCAGCAATTTTGCATTGTTGCATATTTCAAAATCCATCGTGGAGGATGCTCACCTGAAGATTGAAGGCTGAATGCCATGGACCGCCAAACCACTCCACCACTGGGGTGTTGATTATTTTGTGGTGTCCATTCATCTGTTGTCATTGTGTATACACAGTCTCGCCAATGTACCATCCTCGGGTCACCCTTGTCTAGATTGTACAAGATAGGCGACATTGACTGAGTCACATGAGGAAAAATGAGGATTGCAGATGCTGGTGATCAGAGTTAAGAATGTGGTGCTGGAAAAGCACAGCAGGTCAGGCAGCATCCGAGGAGAAGGAGAAGCAATGTTTCGGGCAAAGGCCCTTCATCAGGAAGAAAAGCATTTGCCCAAAATATCAATTCACCTGCCCCTCGAATGCTGCCTGCCCTGCTGTGGTTTTCCAACACCATTGGGTCACATGAGTACTTTAACTGTTTAGGAACACAGGAACAGGAGTAGGCAATTCACAGGCTGACCTGTGACCTCACTCCATAAAACTGCCTTGGGCCCATGTAACAGAGCTGAAAATGTGTTGCTGGAAAAGCACAGCAGGTCAGGCAGCATCCAAGGAACAGGAGATTCGACGTTTTGGGCATAAGCCCTTCTTTAGGAATGAGGATAGTGTGTCCAGCAGGCTAAGATAAAAGGTAGGGAGGAGGGACTAGGGGAGGGGCGATGGAGATGCGATAGGTGGTAGGAGGTCAGGGTGAGGGTGATAGGCCAGAGTGGGGTGGGGGTGGAGAGGTCAGGAAGATGATTGCAGGTTAGGAAGGCGGTGCTGAGTTCAAGGGATTTGACTGAGACAAGGTGGAGTGAGGGGAAATGAGGAAACTGGAGAAATCTGAGTTCATCCCTTGTGGTTGGAGGGTTCCTAGGCGGAAGATGAGGCGCTCTTCCTCCAACCGTCGTGTTGTTATGGTCTGGCGGTGGAGGAGTCTAAGGACCTGCATGTCCTTGGTGGAGTGGGAGGGGGAGTTAAAGTGTTGAGCCACGGGGTGGTTGGGTTGGTTGGTCGGGGTGTCCCAGAGGTGTTCTCTGAAACGTTCCGCGAGTAGGCGGCCTGTCTCCCCACTATACAGGAGGCCACATCGGGTGCAGCGGATGCAATAGATGATGTGTGTGGAGGTGCAGGTGAATTTGTGGCGGATATGGAAGATCCCTTGGGGCCTTGGAGAGAAGTAAGGGAGGAGGTGTGGGCGCAAGTTTTGCATTTCTTGCGGTTGCAGGGGAAGGTGCCGGGAGTGGAGGTTGGGTTGGTGGGGGGTGTGGACCTGACGAGAGAGTCACAGAGGGAGTGGTCTTTTCGGAACGCTGATAGGGGAGGGTAGGGAAATATATCCCTGGCGGTGGGGTCCGTTTGGAGGTGGCGGAAATGACGGCGGATGATACGCTGTATATAGAGGTTGGTGGGGTGGTAGGTGAGAACCAGTGGGGTTCTGTCCTGGTGGCGGTTGGAGAGGCGGGGCTCAAGGGTGGAGGAGCGGAAAATGGAGGAGATGCGGTGGAGGGCATCGTCGATCACGTCTGGGGGGAATCTGTGGTCCTTGAAGAAGGAGGCCATCTGGGCTGTACGGTATTGGAACTGGTCCTCCTGGGAGCAGATGCGGCGGAGATGAAGGAATTGGGAATATGGGATCGCGTTTTTACAGGGGGCAGGGTGGGAGGAGGTGTAGTCTAGGTAGCTGCGGGAGTCAGTCGGTTTATAGTAGATTTCCGTGTTGATTCGGTCGCCCGAGATAGAAATGGTAAGGTCTAGGAAGGGGAGGGAGGAGTCTGAGATGGTCCAGGTGAATTTGAGGTTGGGGTGGAAGGTGTTGGTAAAGTGGATGAACTGTTCAACTTCCTCGAGGGAGCACGAGGCAGCGCCGATACAGTCATTGATATAGCGGAGGAAAAGGTGGGGGGTGATGCCAGTGTAGTTGCGGAAGATGGACTGTTCCACATATCCTATGAAGAAGCAGGCATAGCTGGGGCCCATGCGGGTGCCCGTGGCAACTCCTTTGGTTTGGAGGAAGTGGGAGGATTGGAAAGAGAAGTTGTTCAGGGTGAGGACCAGTTCAGTCAGTCGAAGGAGGGTGTCAGTGGAAGGGTACTGGTTGGTACAGCGGGAAAGGAAGAAACGGAGGGCTTTGAGTCCTTTATGATGGGGGATGGAGGTGTACAGGGACTGGATGTCCATGGTGAAGATAAGGCGTTGGGGATCGGGGAAGCGAAAATCATGGAGGAGGTGGAGGGCGTGGGTGGTGTCCCGAACGTCATGGTCAAGGGGGCAGTAGGAGGAGGTGTCCGCGAGCTGGCGTTTAGCCTCAGCGGTGTAAAGGTCGGTGCGCCAAACTACTACCACCCCTCCCTTGTCTGCTGGTTTGATAGTGAGGTTGGGGCTGGAGCGGAGGGAGTGGAGGGCTGCACGTTCCGAGGGTGAGAGGTTGGAGTGGGTGAGAGGGGTGGATAAGTTGAGGTGGTTAATGTCGCGGCGACAGTTGGCTATAAAGAGATCGAGGGCAGGTAAGAGGCCAGCACGGGGCGTTCAGTGGATGGGATGAGTTGGAGGCGGGAGAAGGGGTCGTCAGAGGGTGGGCGAGAATCTTGGTTGAAGAAGTAGGCACGGAGGCGAAGGCAGCGGAAGAATTGTTCAATGTCTCGCCGTGTGTTGAACTCGTTAATCCGAGAGCGTAGGGGAATGAAGGTGAGGCCTCTGCTGAGGACTGATCTTTCATCCTCAGAGAGGGGGAGGTCTGGAGGGATGGTGAAAACACGACAGGGCTGGGAGCTAGGACCTGCTGTGGGGCTGGAGCTGGGAGTGGGGTTAGGCACGGGGGCGGGGACGGAGATCGGTGTGGGGGCAGAGTTAGGCGTGGAAACGGAGATCGGCGAGGGGGTGAGGTTAGGTGTGGTGTCGGAGATCAGCGTGGTAACGGAGTTCGGCGTGGGGGCGGAGTTCGGTGTGGGGGCGGAGTTCGGCGTGGGGGCGGAGTTCGGCGTGGGGGTGAGGTTAGGTGTGGTGTCGGAGATCGGCGTGGTGATGGAGTTCGGCGTGGGGGCGGAGTTCGGCGTGGGGGCGGAGTTCGGCGTGGGGGCGGAGTTCGGCGTGGGGGCGGAGATCGGTGTGGTGACGGAGTTCGGCGTGGGGGCGGGGTTACGCATAGTGACGGAGATAGGCGTGGGGGCGGAGACACATGAGGCGTTGTGGTCGTGCAGGTTAGTGATGTCACTGGGGGCGGAAGTGGCTGCGGCGGCGGCAACCCAAGGGTTGGAAGTGGCTGTGGCGACGAAAGAAACCCTGTTATTCTCGATAGCCGCGGGGGTCGCGAATCCGTCGGCGATGGTCTTCCTGGCGATCGTGGAGGCGGTTGTCTGGGTGGCGATTGCGGAGGCTGCGAGGTCGGTGGGGGCGGAAGTGACGCCATGGTCGGCGGCGGCGGTTGCTGCCGCGGGCGCTGTTGCGGCCGCGTGGTTAATGGCGCCCGACTGATTTCGGAGGCAGATGGAAGATTCTGGAACAGTTGAGGAACCCAGAGTGTGGGGGTAAGTACATGAAAGTTTTTGCTACTTACTGTCTTTAATTTCCGATATGGCTAGGAAGACCTGTTTGTTTAGTGTATGGATTCTTCTGTGGATGAAGAACAGTAGAGGTCCTTTGCAAGTCTGTGACAGTGTTGTCCTGAGCTAGGGTAGGTCTCATTGCAGGGAATGTAGGTAGCAACGCATGGCTGCAAGTGTGGAGCGGAGGATCCGGAGGGAGGTCTGTTGCTGGAGACTTCGGATTTGTTGTAGGTACTGGTTGTCCTGGTTGGGTCCAAATTTTGTTGGTCGGAATGTAGTCTGGAGTCCGTGCGGGATCAGTCGGTTCCGTAGACAGGTGCTGAGAAAGGAGATGTGGCTGTGGTAGTGAGACTGTTTGAGAACGTGGCTGAAGAGCTTCTGTGCAGAGGAGATGACCTGGGGGGTGCAGTGAGAGAGGGACGTGCAGCCCTGCACTCCCTCCACTCCATCAAACCGGCAGACAAGGGAGGAGCGGTAGTAGTTTGGCGCACCAACCTTTACACCTCCTCCCACCCTGCCCCCTGTAAAAACGCCATCACATATTCCCAATTCCTTCGTCTCCGCCGCATCTGCTCCCAGGAGGACCAGTTCCAATACCGTACAACCCAAATGGCCTCCTTCTTCAAGGACCACAGATTCCCCCCAGACGTGATTGACGATGCCCTCCACCGCATCTCCTCCACTTCCCGCTCGTCCGCCCTTGAGCCCAGCCCCTCCAACCGCCACCAGGACAGAACCCCACTGGTTCTCACCTACCACCCCACCAACCTCCATATACAGCATATCATCCGCCGTCATTTCCTCCACCTCCAATCGGACCCCACCACCAGGCATATATTTCCCTCCCCTCCCCTATCAGCGTTCCGAAAAGACCACTCCCTCCGTGACTCCCTCATCAGGTCCACACCCCCAACCAACCCAACCTCCATTCCCAGCACCTTCCCCTGCAACCGCAAGAAATGCAAAGCTTGCGCCCACACCTCCACACTCACTTCCCTCCAAGGCCCCAAGGGATCCTTCCATATCTGCCACAAATTCACCTGCACCTCCACACACATCATTTACTGCATCCGCTGCACCCGATGTGGCCTCCTCTATATTGGGGAGACAGGCCGCTTACTTGCGGAACGCTTCAGGGAACACCTCTGGGACACCCGGACCAACCAACCCAACCGCCCTGTGGCTCAACACTTTAACTCTCCCTCCCACTTCACCGAGGACATGCAGGTCCTTGGACTCCTCCATCGCCAGATCATAGCAACACGACGGTTGGAGGAGGAGCGCCTCATCTTCCGCCTGGGAACCCTCCAACCACAAGGGATGAACTCAGATTTCTCCAGTTTCCTCATTTCCCCTCCCCCCACCTTGTCTCAGTCAAATCCCTCGAACTCAGCACCGCCTTCCTAACCTGCAATCTTCTTCCTGACCTCTCCGCCCCCACCCCACTCCGGCCTATCACCCTCACCTTGACCTCCTTCCACCTATCACATCTCCATCGCCCCTCCCCCAAGTCCCTCCTCCCTACCTTTTATCTTAGCCTGCTTGGCTACTCTCTCTCATTCCTGATGAAGGGCTCTGGCCCGAAACGTCGATTCTCCTGTTCCTTTGATGCTGCCTGACCTGCTGTGCTTTTCCAGTAACACATTGTCAGCTCTGATCTCCAGCATCTGCAGACCTCACTTTCCCATGTAACAGGGGTCAGTGTGGGGACCGGCCGGTGCGTGGAGGCGGGGACAGTGGTTGGGGGCGGGGCACTGGCTGGAGGCGGGGACAGTGGTTGGGGGCGGGGCACTGGTCTGGAGGCGGCGGCAGTGGTTGGGGCGGGGCACTGGGCTGGAGGCGGGGACAGTGGCTGAGGGCGGGGCCATTGGTCTGGAGGCGAGGGCAGTGGTTGGGGGCGGGGCACTGGTCTGGAGGCGGGGGCAGTGGTTGGGGGCGGGGCACTGGTCTGGAGGCGGGGGCAGGGCAGTGGCTGGGGGCGTGGCCGATGGCGGGGTTTGTACCTGGGGACAGGATTACTGCTTGGGGTGGAGTCGATGTGATGACACCGATGAGGTGATGGGGGTGGGGTCAGTAGCTGGGGGCGGGGTCTTCATTCACGGCGGCATGACGCCATTTCCATGGTAACGGAAGCGGTGGTGACCTGACCAGCCGCCATGTTTAACATCAAATTATTGCTGCTCGGACCGCGAGAGGTACCTGAGAGTGTGGCAAGGAAAGGGGCACCGGGGAGGGTGGATAACAGAGAGTGTGTGTGAGACTGAGAGAGAGAGAGAAGGCGAGGGGGTTGTCGTGAACATAGAACAGTACGGCACAGGAACAGGCCCTTTCGGCCCACGATGCTGTGTCAAACATGACGAATTCACATCTATCTGCCCTTGGTCCATATCCCTCCAACTCCATAAATGGAGGAGGTAAAGAGACAGGGTTTAGCAGTCGAAGTTCGCGCTGTAGAAAGCACTGCGTGGGAATGTGGTGAAGACAAGTTGAATTGAGGCATTCAAGAGGACACTGAATGGTTATTTAAATAGAGAGGTGGTGGCCGAGTGGTTTTATCACTACTTCGTCCAGAGACCCTGGTAATGGTCTGGGGAGTCAGTTCAAAACCTGCCTTAGCAGATGGTGGAATTTGAATTCAATAAAGATCTTGATTTGGAGCAATTCGGGATGGGTAATAAATGCTGGCCTGGAGCGACACCCATCCCTCACCCATGCATGAATAAATAAAAACAAGATGTGTGGGGGATATGGGAAAAGCAGGAGATTGACACTAGGAATAGACTCAGTGGATGCATGATGGACCAAATGGCCTCCTTCTGCACATAACATTTCTGTGATAGATTCTAGATAGTTCCAGGAAATTCAGAGCTATCTGCCCCTCATTCCCTCTCTCTGTCAGTATGTGGGCTCTGCATGACGTGATAATTTGTCTGATTTTAACTGAAAATTATAGAGCACTTTTAAAAAAAATCAGTCATGGGGATATGGGCACTCCAGGCTGGCCAGCAATTATTACCTGTCCCCATTTGCCCTTGAAAGGGTGGTGGTGAGCTACCTTCAATTATTGCTGTAGATCAGTGTGCTGTAAGTCAACTTGCACTGCTCTTAGGGAATTCCAGGATTTTGACCCAGTGACAGTGACGCCTCATCTTCCACCTCGGAACACTTCAACCCCAGGGCATCAATGTGGACTTCAACAGTTTCCTCATTTCCCCTTCCCCCACCTCACCCCAGTTCCAAACTTCCAGCTCAGCACTGTCCCCATGACTTGTCCTACCTGCCTATCTTCTTTTCCACCTATCCAATCCACACTCCTTCCCCACGACCTATCACCTTCATCCCCTCCCCCACACACCTATTGTACTCTAAGCTACTTTCTCCCCACCCCCACCGTCCTCTCACTTATCTCTCCACCCTTCAGGCGCTCTGCCTGTATTCCTGATGAAGGGCTTTTGCCCGAAACGTCGATTTTACGGCTCCTCGGATGCTGCCTGAACTGCTGTGCTCTTCTAGCACCACTAATCCAGAATCTGGTTGCCGGCATCTGCAGTCATTGTTTTTACCTTTATATTTCCAAGTCAGGATAGAAAGTAGCTTGGGGGAATGAGAGAGTTTGCTGAGGATGGTATTCCCATGTATCTACTGCACTTGTCCTTTTCGATGGAAGTGGTTATGAGTTTGGAAGGTGCTTCTAAGGATCTTTGAATTTCTGCAGTGCATCATTTAGGTAGTATCCACTGTTGCTATTGTGCAATGGTGATGGTGAGAGTCGATGCTTGTGGGTGTGATGTTACTCAAGAAAATATCTTAATAAATATGCTGATGAGATGTCAATGGGTAAACTGGGGAATACAGCTGGAATTGAATTGTGGAATTTTCTCAATGAATCTACTGTTGTCAAATATGTCAAATGATACACACTGGTAGAGAAAGCCTAGAAAAAATGGTTTACAGCACGTTCCTATATTTGTGACACATGTGATTTCAGCACTATGATAGGCACAGGAAATCTGTTTGGGGGATTTGAAATATTGAGTTCTAGGGAAGATGGGAACAGAATTGAGAAGTGACAACATGGTAAATGGAACACCTGTATGCAAGAAAGGAGAGATGTGGAAAGCCAGAAACTGTAGGTCAGTGAGTCAAACATCTGTCGTATTGATGTTGCTAGAATAACTTGTTGAGATTATAGCAGGATAGTTAGAAAATCACAATTTCATCATGGCTTTGTGAAAGGGGAAATCTGTTTAACTAATGGAAGTTTTTCTGTCAAAGTAGCTTCCATGGTGCACAGAGATGAGCCAGCAGAGGTGGTGTTCTATTGTATTCTTGATCATATCTCCACTAGATGACATCATAACATGTGACAGTGATGTAAAAATCTCCATTTTTTGTCTGTCTATTTCATTAGCAGTTCATCTGCTAGTAGTTAGTCAGTTCTGTGTGGTAGAATTTGTGGGTTTGGAACGTGATGTTGAAGAAGCCTTGGTGATTTGCTGTATTCCATCTTCAAGATATTGTATACTGCTGCTACTGAGCATTGGTGGTGGAATGAGTACAGAAGTTGGGTGTCAGTCAATTGGGCTGCTTTGACCTGGATGATATCAGGCTTCTTGAATGTTGTTTGAGCTGCATTTATCCAGGCAAGTAGGGAATTTCCATCACACTCCTGACTTGTATTTTGTAGATGGAGAGTCAGGATGTTTCAGGATTCCTAGCTTCTGATCTGCTATTGTTGCCACTGTATTTATATGCCTAGTCCCCAGATCAGTTTCTAGTCAATGTTTATTCCCAGCATATTGATAGTGGGAGAATCACAGAGGTTTTATTGTGCAGAAAGAGGCCAGTTGGCCCATCATGTTTGCTCCAGTTTTCCAAATAAGCATCATGACTTACTATTATTCTTCTCATTTCCGAATAACCTTACACATTATCTCTATTTGAATACTCAACTAACACCCTCTTAAATGGCTCAGTTGAACCTGTATCCACTATACTTCCTAGGAATGTATTCAAGACCCACACAACCCATTGTGTGTTAAAGATTTTATTTTTCCCTCATCTTTATTTACTTATTTTGCCAAATACTTTAAATCTGTGTCCCATCATTCTTGATCCTTTTATGAGCTGGAGTAAATTCTCCCTACCTACTCTATCCAGCCCTCTCGTGTTTTGAAAACTTCTATGCACTCTCCAACCTCTCCAATCTCTCCTCATAACTGAAGTTCCTCATACATGGAACCATTCTTATAAATCTCTTCTGCACGCTCTCTAATGAGTTCACATCCTTCCTGTAATGTGCCATCCAAAACTGTACACAGTACTCCAGCTGAGATAAAACCGAGTCTTATACTCTATACTCCATGTCCCTGTTAATAAAGCCCAGGATACTGTATGCTTTATTAACTGCTCACTCCGGCTGTCACTCTTAAATGATCTGTGTTGATATATAGGAGAAAGTGAGGACTGCAGATGTTGGAGATCAGAGCCGAGAGTGTGGTGCTGGAAAAGCACAGCAGATCAAGCAGCATCCAAGGAGAGGGAGGATCGGCGTTTTGGGCATAAACCTTTCCTCAGCCTTCATTCGTGTCCTTTTCTCTGTGTTCTTTTGGAGTTCTATGTTTTCTTCATAGATTAGATGCTTCCAAGTTAATATCATTTGAAAAGTTTAAAATTGTCCCCTGCGTAGAAAGTGTTTATAGCAATAGTAATGCCATTGAATATCAAGTTAAAATGATTACATTCTGACTTCTTGGAGATGGTCATTGCCTGGCATTTGTGTGGCACAAATGTTACTTGCCACTTATCAGTCCAAGCCTTGAAATTGTCCATACATGACATCTACTTGTTCCCCTTTTTGTTACATATTTAAGGAATTCTACTGAATTAACAAAACAATTTCCCTTTGACAAACCATGTTGACTTGATTGTATTCTAATTTTCTAAATGGCAAACTTGCTTAAATGAGTATGAGGTAGTAAATTAATAGCTGTAAGAATATGGTCAGTGGAGGATCCCCAAAGGCTAAATTGTTGGTGATTTAAAAGACCAAAGTAAGTGATTTGGGGGCTAGTTCTTTTGCAAGGTAGTGACAGAGGCTCAATGCAGAAACTATGGAAGAAAGCAGTGAACCTGTATCCATGAGAAGATATTTCTCGTATTTGGGAGGATTTTAATTGGGAGGTGAGAGAAGTGGAGCAAGGTGAGATGCTCAAAGAGAAATGTGCCAGAGGATTAGGAACTCTGCCTAAGGCATTTGGTGACGAGAACTAGACTGTTATTGAGATGGCCTTAATCGACAAACAGTTAAAGATGTAGCCAGGAAATGGGGGTTCATTAAGCAGAAAAGTATAGTCAGCCCTAGGCTAGATTTCTGTTAACACTATGTTGCTACTGCTGTCATCCACAATAACTTCCAGTCGGGTTGCTGCACACTTATACAAACTCTTGAATTTCTCACTTGCAGAGTGGAAAAACTGTTCTGGCCAATTTTCTGTCGGATGCAACTGAAGCCATTGGTGGTGATTACAGTCCAACACAAGGTGTCAGGTCTGTGAGGAATTTTGTTTAAAGTGGCACTTCCTGTCTGACCATCTTCTATAAAACCAGATTGCTGCGTTGACAGCAGATATTTACCAGTTTATTACACATTCTGTTCAGCAAAGTTCACTGAACCACAGCACCTTGAGACTGTTGAAGTTTGCAGTTTATAGCACAGGTGGCAAACAGATTGATTTAGATTACTTACAATGTGGAAACAAGCCCTTCGGCCCAACAAGTCCACACCGACCCTCCGAAGAGCAACCCACCCAGACCCATTCCCCTACATTTACCCCTTCACCTAACACTACCGGCAATTTAGCATGGTCAATTCACCTAACCTGCACATTTTTGGATTGTGGGAGGAAATCAGAGCACCCGGAGGAAACCCACACAGACACAGGGAGAATGTGCAAAATCCACACAGACAGTTGCCTGAGGCAGGAATTGAACCCAGGTCACTGGCGTTGTGAGGCAATAGTACTAACCATCGTGCCACTCGTTGGTTACTGAGATCAGGGGTGGTGAGGAACAGAAAATTTCCTGCTCCAAGCTGCCATCTAATGGTTATTGTGAAACAGGTATCTGACAAACATAGATTAGACATTCCTGTGATGATTATAAGACCGTAAAGCGAAGAAATAGTAATGAGATCATAGCAGATCTGATAACCCTTAACTACTTTTCTTCATAACTCTTGATACCCCCCTTCAATATACTTAACAACCCAGCCTTCAGAGCCGGATGCATTAAAGAATTGGATAGGGAGGAATTTTTTTAAGTGATTACATAAAACTTTCTCATTCAATGTGTCAATGTACCTACTAGAGAAGGAGCAATACTTGACTTTCTGTTCGCAAAAAAGACAGGGCAAGTGACTGTGGTGTCAGTGGGGGAGCACTTTGGGACAGGCGCTCATAATTGTATTAGTTTTAAAAAGATCTAAATTGAAGAAAGGCTAATCTTGACGGTATTAGCTAGGAGCTTTCAAGAGTTGATTCCAGGAGGCTAGACATAGGAAAAAGGACATTTGGGAATTGGTAGGCCTTTAAAAATGAGATAAGGAGAGCTCAGAGATAGTATGTTCCCGTTAGTGTGAAGGGCATGGCTGGTAGGTGTAGGGAATGCTAGATGACTGGAGAAATTGAGGCTGTGGTCAAGAAAAAAGAGGCGGCATATGTTAGATATAGACAACTGGGATCAAGTGAATACCTCGAGGAGTATAAGGGCAGTCGGAGTATACATAAGAGAGAAATCAGGAGGGCTAAAAGGAGTCATGAGATTGCCTTGGCAAGTGGAGTTATAGTCATACGGTCCTACAGCATGGAGACAGGCCCTTTGGCCCAAATTGGTCCATGCTGACCAAAATGTCTACCAACTCTAACACAATTTCCCTGCACTTGGTCCATATCCTTCTAAACCCTTCCTAAACATGTATTTGTCCAAATGCTGTTTAATTGTTGTTAATGTACCGGCCTCAACCACTTCCTGGCAACTCATTCCATATGCATACCACTCTCTGTGTAAAAACATTGTGCCCCTCAGGTTCCCTTTTGTTCTTTCCTTTCTAACCTTAAACTGATGCCCTCTAGTCCTCGATTCCCCAACCCTGGGAAAAAGACTGAGTGCATTCACCCTATCTATGCCACTCATAACCTTATACACTTATGTATTCTCCCCCTCAGTTTCATATTCTGTAAGAAAAAAAAGTCCTAGCTTGTCCAACCTCTCCTATAGCTCAGACCCTTGGGTCCTGGGAATATCCTTGTAAATTGCTTCTGCACTCTTTCCAGTTTAATAACATCCTTCCTGTACTAAGATGATCAAACTGAACACAATACTCCAAGTACAGCCTCACCAACATCCTGTACAACTGCAACCTTAAGGAGAATGTAGAGATTCAATAAGTACAATTAAGGACAAAAGAGTAACTAGGGAGAGAATAGGGCCCGTTCAAAATCCATGTGGTAGTCTGTGTGCAGAACCACAGGAAATGGTTCAGATACGAAACAAATATTTTGCATCAGTATTCACTGTGGGGAATGATGCAGAAGGGAACTTGTGGAAATCAATAGCGATGTCTTGACAAGAACACTGTGGGGAGTTAGGGAAGGGATTGCTGGGCCCCGAGCAGAAATATTTGTATCACTAACAGCTGTAGGTAAGATGCCAGGACTGAAGGTTGGCTAATGTGGTGCTATTATTTAAGAAGGATGCTGTGAAACCTGAGAGGGTACAGAAAAGATTTACAAAGATGTTCTGGGCCTGGAGGTTTTGAGTTATAGGCAGAGGCCGAATACGCTGGGGCTTTTTTCCCCCTGGAGCATTGAGGGCTGAGCGGTGACCTTATGGAGGTTTATGAAATCATGAGGGGCATAGATAGAATGAGTAGTCAAGGTCTTTACCCAGGGTAGGGAAGTCCAAAACTAGGGGGCATAGATTTATGGCGAGAAGGGAAAATTTTAAAAAGGACCTGTGGTAACCTTTGCATGCAGAGGATAATGTGTGTAAGGAAGGAGCTGGCAGAGAACGTGGTGGAAGTAGATACAATTACAATATTTAAAAAGCATCTGGATGGATATATGAACGGGTTTAGCGGGATATGGGCCAAATGTTGGCAAATGGGACTAGTTCAGATTGGAATATCTGGTCAGTGTGATGAATTGGATCAAAGGGTCTGTTTTCGTACTGTATGACTCCAATTCCAGAAATCCACTACCCTCTGAGACAAGAAATTGCTTCTCACCTCTTTCCTAACCAGGCAGAACTAACTGTCGGGCGACTGTCTGTATGGAATTTGCACAGTCTCCCCATGGGTTTCCTCCGGGTGCTCCAGTTTCCTCTCTCAGTCCAAAGATGTGCGGGTTAGGTGAATTAACCATGCAAAAATTACCCATAGTGTTCTGGGATGTGTAGGTTAGGTGAATTAGCCAGGGGTAAATGCAGAGTAATAGGGGAATGGGTCTTGTTGTGTTACTGTACGGAGAATTGGTGTGGATTTGTTGGGCATAATGGCCTGTTTCCACATGGTAGGGACTCCATGATTCTGTGTATCAACAAACAACCTGATGAGCCTCCACTTTCCCCAAAACAACACAGGAAAGACAAACAGCAATCATGATGCATATTCATGGTGCATACACATTTTCAGTTGATTGGGCAATTTAAAGCTTTGTACATATTGCACTTTCTGGTGAAACTATGGTAGGCACAACAGCTGTGCAATTTTTAATTTTTGCATGCCTGTCTTGGCCAGTCAGTTCTAGCTGTTTTTGATTCTATGCTTTCCCTATTGGTGCACTTTACATGGTTATGCTCCCAGTCTTAAGAGACAAAGTCTCCTTCTCCTCCCTAATTTAGGTTGGATGCTGTTTCTTTAGATTTGAGGCAAATTTTCTCCTTATTTTAGATTCCCTTTTCCCTGGAAATAAGTCAATCATCTTCCCACCTGTTCTTTCACATCCTGTTACAAGAACTAAACCCAGGTAATGTCATTGAAAGGTAATTTTAATGTGTTCACGATATGTATTTATTCCATTCCGTATGTGCTGACAGTGGGTCCTTGACTCATTGGCTGCCGATGATTCATCCTGAACTGTTTTGTTAGTAGTAGCTTGCTATTGCTTTGTACTCAATTTGGGGAGAGGAGTGGAGAGGTCCAACGTCTACATCAGCAGGAACAGGAATTGAATCTGTGCTTTTGGCATTATTCTGAACGAGCCAATTGAGCTAACCTCCCAACCTGTATTTAGATTGCACCTTTAATGTAGTGTAGCACCTTAAGGTTCAACAAAGGGCTGTTAGTCCTACAGTAACTGAATTTCTTGCCTTTATTGGTTTCAAGCATTACTGTGGGCTACATTAGGGATGGGCTACAAATGTTGGCAACGCCAGCGTTACACGAAAGAATGAAAAGAAAGAAATAATTAAGGTTTGCAATAAAACAGAATAAATGAGGAAATATTAGTTCTGATTAATACGTTACATGCACTTCAACTGGACCTGTCAGCCTGAGGTAATTTTGAATATCATTTTATATATTTTAAATTGTATGTAAATTGACTTTATTAATGCTAAGCAAACAATCTCATCTTCTAGGATTCTAGAGTATGAATGTCCAAATGTGATTGCCAATGGGAAAAATATTGGTTGTGAAGTGGAACTCTGGGACTGCTCTGGTGATCAGAAGTAAGTCGTATGTTCATCAAATGAGTGTCCACAAGCTTCAGAGCATTCAAAATTTCAAACATTCAGAAGATTTTGTGTAAAGAAGTTTGTCAGTCCCAAGTGATCGTCCACATATCCTCAGACCATGTTCTCGATTCTCCAGCCTGGGGGGGGGCGGGGGAATTCAACTGCACCATGTCCACCCTGTAAGATCTCTTCACAGTCTGGTACAATAAATGAGATCTTCCTAAGTTGCAGCTAAACCAGTATGAGAGAGAGAGTTCCTGGGGGGGGGGGGGGAGGAGTGAAAAGGGAACTTGTTTCCATTGGGACAGTTTTATGAGTGAAGGCATTAACCTGATTTCAGTTAGAAACAGGAATTGATGTTTTGTTTCATTAGGGGAAATCACCATAGCTTGCAAAGTATTTATATTTCAGTTTGCAGAAGTCCTGTTTGAAGTAAGGTGTATGAAGAGTTTCTCCTAGAGAAAGCAGTTAGTTTAGAAGAGTTAGGAAGTAAGTTACCTCACTGTTAGTTCCAGACCAGAAACGTTTAGTTAGAATCTTGAAAGGGGTATTTTAAGCTGGGAGCGTCTAAACTCTATTATATGAATATTTGAAGAAGGGGCTTATAGATTACCAAGACCAGGAATTAAAAGGAAAATTCATGTCAAACCTATAGATATGATTGGAAAGGAAATTCTCTTTGGTGTTTGAGGACAAAAGAAGGGTGCTGTTGTTAAATGGAATTTTTACTGTTTCAAAATCTTTCAAATTGTGTTTCATGAAAATAACTTGGTTTCTTCAATTTTATCTTTCTCTTTTACGTGATATACATATGTTTTGTTGTTAAAACCAGATCTGCATTATTTCATGCTTGTGTTTCAGTGAAAGATCACCTTGTTAAATTAAAACCATAGAATCTTTCAAGCCATATTTCAGTCTGAGATCTAACTAGTCCATTAATAACGTCAGTTGGGATCATTACAATATATAGAATTACAGAGAAGTTACAGCACAGCTGAACCAGCCCATGCTAGTATTTATGTTCCATTAGAGATTCCTTCTATCCTTTCTCATCTGACGATTTGCATAACCCTTCTTTCTTTGTCTTTCAATGATTATCTAGTCTCAACTTAGATAAGCACTCACCTTTGTGGAGGTAAATGCCAGCACAGACTTGACAGGGTGAATGGCCTATTTGTGTCTGTATATTTCATGTAATTCACCAAACAGATATAAGGCAATGAGAATGTGAATCAAACTCCATAAACAGCTTCTTTAACTATTCTGAAAATGAAATTGCTCATTGATTAATCTATAACTGGAGATGTACTTGAATATGTAGTAGATCTGACACATTGATGATTTATAATCTGTGTGCATGTATCTCCCCTCCTATTTACTATAAGAATTAAGCTAAGTTTGTGAAGTTGTTTGTTTCCTCTCTGAAGGTTTGAGACTTGCTGGCCAGCTTTAATGAAGGATTCCAATGGAGTTGTCATTGTGTTTAATGTCGATGTACCCAGCCACCTGAAGGAAATCGAGATGTTCTATTCTTCCTTTGTGCAGCAGCCACGGTTGCATGACTCTCAGTGTCTACTAGTTGCTCACCATAAACCCAACTCAGCAGCTGGCAAAGGGCGACCTAATCTTGGTAAGTGTGAAGGAATGACATTACTCTTGACAACAGCTAAATGACACATTGCTCTCCAATCAACAATCAAACACCTTTGATATCAAATCGAACTTGTAGAGGAATGATTCTATGACTCTTGACACTAATGCTAAAACTTTAACATTGAAAAAAAACACATAATTTCTAGTTTCCCTTAAAAAAAGGGGACAGATTATCTGAGGCATGAGATTGCTACTCTGCTCCTATATTGTTGTATTAGGACAGAACTCTATATTTCTCACTAACAACTCCAATCCCTAATCCTTTAGCAGCATTCTGGCTGCGGTGGTGTGAGGACTCAGGGCACCTAAGTGTTTGCAGACTGGGTGGACTTGATGGCTTTGTATTTCTGATGGCGAGAACCTGTGGTGGAGGCGGGGGAGTGATCAGGATGTTTCTTTTTCTTTTACCTGTTCCTTTTATTTCTATTTTGGTTTTTAATTCTGTCTTTTGTATACTAAGATGGTGCCGGATAATGGCAATTTTGTACAGTTTTCAGTGTACTCCTGTATTCTTTACTTGAGTACACATGACAATAAAATCTAAAATCTAGTATATCTGAAATCTTGCTGTTTCCATGAAGTTCAGGACAGTCAGGGTATAACAAACCTTTGTCACAGCAGTAGTTCCTGTATTCTGTGATATTAAACCACTTTGGGCACTTCAGTTTCTATGCAAGGGTGAACACATAGGTAAGTGTGGGATAAGTGACAGTTGTTTAAGGGGTTAGGATGCCAGACAATGAGTGAGTGCTTAGGGTAGGTTGAGGAGGGTTTGGCAGACTTAATGGAGGTAGAGGTAGCATTGAATCCAGTGGGAGTGATGGAGACCACTCAAGGTTTTGTCCTTGCAACTTTCTTGAAGGTAAACAATCTCAATTTCTCCAGTGTGTACATAGAATTGAAGTTCTCTCTCTCTCTCTCTCTCCATTTCTCTTTGTCTGTCTCTCTCTGTCTCACACACACACACACACACACTCCAGTTGAGGCTAAATCAGAGTTTTATGCAAGATTAAAATACTTTCAGCATTGTGCTCTGAGCAGACAGGAAATCCACTGGGTTTGAAAGGTAGAGCTGGCAGAATCTGCAAGAGACCCATGGAAATGTTACTAACTGCTGTCAGCATATTGGCTGGGATTTCAGATTTTGACCTAAATTGGGAGAACCCGCTGAATCTATAATTGTGAACCCATAGCAACAGGACTGAGAGTGCACAGTGAGCAGGCTGGTGCATGTATGGAATGAGCTGCCAGAGGAAGTAGTAGAGGCTAGTACAATTACAACATTTAAAAGACATCTGGATGGGTATATGAATAGGAAGGGTTTAGGGGGATATGGGCCAAATGCTGGCAAATGGAACTAGATTAGGATATCTGGTCAGCATGGACGAGGTGGACTGAAGGGCCTGTTTTTGTGCTATATATTTCTGTGACTCTAAACAAAATTACTGTCTGTTTCTTTGACTATTTCTGCTGACTATACAAATCTAGGTGGGAATACAAGTTGTGAAGAGGACATAGGCTGCAAAGAGATATGGAAAGGTTAGGTGAATCGAAAACAATGTGGCAAATTGGGAACAATGTGGGAAAGTGTGATGTTATTCACTTTGATAGTAATAATAACATAGTATTTTTGAAATTGTGTAAGACCTATAAGTGTGTATAAGTGTACAAGGGACACAGTTTGAAAAGACAACAAGCTAATTCTGTGCCCCTTGTACACTTATACATCTACAATCATAGAACATAGAACAATACAGCACAGAACAGGCCCTTCGGCCCACGATGTTGTGCTGAACATTTGTCCTAGCTTAAGCACCTATCCATGTACTTATCCAATTGCCGCTTAAAGGTCACCAATGATTCTGACTCTGCCACTCCCACCGGCAGCGCATTCCATGCCCCTACCACTCTCATCATTAAGCAAGGCAAATTGCAGTTTGGTGTTCATTGTAAAGGTACTGATGTTGTCATTGGCTGTCAATTTGAGGATGATGTCCGCTCAACAATAAGTGTTTTGTTGTGGGTTTTCATGTGACTGTGTACAGGCCAATTCTCACCCCACAGATCTATGGACACATTGACCAGGAAGGTTCCACTTCCATGAGGAAGTGGAATCTAGAGTAGGATTCTCTTTCCTTTGCTTCTCTGTCCCTGCTCTGCCTCATCATTAGGACTTCTGGACTCGGGGTGATGCAACTTCATGAGTAATTGAGTGATTAATGACTTTTGAGTAATTGAAAACAAACTCTGATAATTGAATAATGTTCAGTATCAGTCACAATTTCTCAGACACTGAAGCAGACCGCATTCAAAAGACCTGAAAGATATCCAGATTTGGGCTTATGAGTAGCAAGTGACAATCGCACTATGAGTGCCAGGCAATGACCATCTCCGACAAGACAGAATCAAATCTTCAGCCCTTCAAACCTTCACGTTCAATGGCATTTCCATTGGCACCCCCAACATCCATTGACTATAGACGTAACTATACCATCACTACAAGAGGCTAGGAATACTGTGGTGAGTAATTCACCTCCTGATTCCCCAAAGACTATCCACTAGGTATAAGGTGCAAATCAGAAATGTGATGGAGTGGACCCTATTTGCCTGGATGAGTGTAGCTCCAACAACACTCAAAGTTTGATACCATCCAGTACAAGCAGCCTGCTGCATTGGTACTACATCTACAAGCATCCATTCCCTCCACCACTAACGCTCAGTAGCAGCAGCATATACTATTCCAAGATGCAGAGCAGAAAGTCACCAAGGCTTCTTTGACAGCACCCTTCAAATCCATGATCACTCCCATCCAGAAGAACAGAGGCAGCAGATACATGAGAACACCACCACCTACAACTTGCCCTCCAAGTCACTCACATTCTTGATTTACATGAAAAAATAGAATCAGGAGGACGTCATTCAGCCCTTTGAATCTGGCTCTCCATTCAATATGATCATGGCTAATCATCCAACTCAATACCCTGTTCCTGTTTTCTCCCCATACCCTTTGACCCTTTCGCCCTAACTTCTCCTTGAATAGTTAGATATAGCTCTTATGGTAAAAGAGTCAAAGGATATGGGGGGAAAATGGGAAGATAGTGCTGAGTTGGATGATCAATCATGATCATATTGAATGGTGGAGCAGGTTCAAAGGACTGAATGGCCTACTCCTGCTCCTATTTCCATGCTTTTGTTTCTCGAACATTCAATGTTTTGACCTCAACCACTTCCTGTGGCAGAGAATTCAGCAGGTTTATCATTCTGTGGTGAAAAAATTTCTCCTCATCTCAGTCCTTAGTGGCCATTCCTAATCCTTGACATCCTGGACTCGCTGGTCATTGCAAATATACTTCCTGTGTTTATTCGATCTAATCCTGTTAAAGATTTATAGGTTTCTATGAGATTTCTTCACCTCATTCATCTAAGCTCCAGTGAATATAGTCTTGTCCGTCTCCATATATTAAGCTAACCGTCCCGGGAATTGGTCTAGTAAAGGACACCATAACTGCGTCCAGTACTTCAGGTGTGGTTTCGCCATGACCCTATATAATTGCATGAAAACATCCCTGCTCCTGTACTCGAATTTTCTCACTATGAAGGCCAACATGCCATTTGCCTTTGTAAAAGATCATAGAATTCCTACAGTGTGGAAACAGGCCATTTGGCCCAACAAGTCCACACTGACCCTGCGAAGAGTAACCCACACAGATCCATTCCTGACCCTATTACTCTACATTTAACCCTGCCTAATGCACTTAGCTTACTTATCCCTGAATACTATGTGCAATTTAGCATGGCCAATTCACCTAATCTGCACATTTTTACATTGTGGGAAGAAACCGGAGCACCTGGAGGAAACCCACGCAGACATGGGGAGGATGTGTAAACTCCATACAGACAGTTGCCCGAGGCTGGACTCAAATCCAGGTCCCTGGTGCTGTGAGGCAGCAATGCTAACCACTGAGCCCACTGCTTGCTGAACCTTACAGCAAGTGGTATACAAGGACTCCCAGGTTTCATTGCACCTCCCCCTTTTTCCAATCTATTGTCATTAAGATATTACCTGCCTTCCTGTTTTTGCTACCTTGGTATCTGCAAAAAGCATATTACGCTTCATCTGCCATACATATACCTGTTCTCTCAACTTCTCCGAATCACATTGAAGCACCTCTGCATCTTCCTCACAGTACATCCTTCCAATGAACTTTGTGCCATCTGCAAACCTTTAATTCCCTCATGTAAATCATTAATAAATATTGTGAATATCTGGGGTCTAAGCACTGATCTCTTTGATACCCCACTGATCACTGGCAGCCACTGGGATAACAAAACAAATTATTCCTTCACTTTGTTTTCTGTCTGCTAACTAGTTCTCTAACCATGTCAATACACCACCCCCAGTCTCACGCGCTTTAATTTTATCTGCTAATCTTTTATGTGGGACCTTATCAAAAGCATTTTGAAAGTCCAAGTGAACAAGATTCACTGGTTTCCCCTTATTAACTCTACTATGTATATCTTCAAAATTACAGTGGATTTGTCAAGCAGGGGATTTACCTTTTGGAAGTCCATGCTGACTTGGATCTTGTTACTGTATTTTAATTTCTGTCCTATTAAATCTTTTATAATGGACTCTTGCATTTTACTCATTAAGGAGGAGAAAGTGAGGTCTGCAGATGCTGGAGATCAGAGCTGAAAATGTTTTGCTGAAAAAGTGCAGCAGGTCAGGCAGCATCCAGGGAACAGGTGATTCGACGTTTCGGGCATAAGCCCTTCCTGAAGAAGGGCTTATGCCCGAAACGTCAAATCTCCTGTTCCCTGGATGGTGCCTGACCTGCTGAGCTTTTTCAGCAACACATTTTCAGCATTTTACTCATTACCAATGTTTGGCTAACTGGTCTGTAATTCAATTTTTTTTTTCTACCTCCTTCTTCAAATAAGGGAGTTACATTAGCTCCCTCCAATCCATAAGAACTGTTCCAGAGCCAACAGAATCTCTGAAGTATGTAGCTGTTCCTTCAGTGTCGCTGGGCCAAAAAACTGGTTAACATCCTCACTAACAGCACTGTGGGGACACAAAGCACATGGACTGTAGTGGTTGTAGAAGGTAGCTCACAGCCACCTTCTCAAGTGCAACTAAATACTGGCTCAGGGTGATGCCTTTATCCTGTGAATGAGTAAGAAAGGACAATTCAGTAGTTCTACTTTTTGACATGCAGAGATCTTTATTATCAATGTTGTATTCTCTAGTTTGTAAAAGGCTGAAATAGCACAACTGGGTTCTTTTCATTAAAGAGTCTTGAGAGATGTGGCTGAGAAGATACTCCAGGGAATTTCCCCTTAACAATTAGGTGAATGGAATATTGGTCTGACATTTTATTTTGGCAATATTCAAGTCCAACCCAAGTTCCTTTTCTGCAGAATTGAAGAGATGTCAACAACACAGGAGGGTTCCACATACTGTAGGTCACGTATGACTATGGTGGTCAATTTAGTTTCAGTAAGGTATGACCAAGTTTTTTAAAAGATTGTGTTTAATAATCTCACTAGAAGGCACATGATGTCATGAATATTGTAAATAGTATGCAGGCTACCACACACGGACAATTCTGACACCAGTGCAGATTTCCCTCCCCTCCCCTATCAGCGTTCCGCAAGGACCACTCCCTTCGTGACTCCCTCGTCAGATCCACACCCCCCACCAACCCAACCTCCACCCCCGGCACCTTCCCCTGCAACCGCAGGAAATGTAAAACTTGCGCCCACACCTCCACACTCACTTCCCTCCAAGGCCCCAAGGGATCCTTCCATATCCGCCACAAGTTCACCTGTACCTCCACACACATCATCTATTGCATCCGCTGCACCCGATGTGGCCCCCTCTATATTGGTGAGACAGGCCGCTTACTTGCGGAACGCTTCAGAGAACACCTCCGGGCCGCCCGAACCAACCAACCCAATCGCCCCGTGGCTCAACACTTTAACTCTCCCTCCCACTCCACCGAGGACATGCAGTCCTTGGACTCCTCCACCGGCAGAACACAACAACACGACGGCTGGAGGAGGAGCGCCTCATCTTCCGCCTGGGAACCCTCCAACCACAAGGTATGAATTCAGATTTCTCCAGTTTCCTCATTTCCCCTCCCCCCACCTTGTCTCAGTCGGTTCCCTCAACGCAGCACCGCCCTCCTAACCTGCAATCTTCTTCCTGACCTCTCCGCCCCCACCCCACTCCGGCCTATCACCCTCACCTTGACCTCTTTCCACCTATCCCACCTCCATTGCCCCTCCCCCTAGTCCCTCCTCCCTACCTTTTATCTTAGCCTGCTTGGCTCTCTCTCTTATTCCTGATGAAGGGCTTATGCTCGAAACGTTGAATTCTCTATTCCTGAGATGCTGCCTGACCTGCTGTTCTTTGACCAGCAACACATTTGCAGCTGTGATCTCCAGCATCTGCAGACCTCATTTTTTACTCGCAGATTTTGAAGATGTCTGTTTCAGATTTTCTCAACAGTTGCAGTCATATTTAGAATTGAGATGAACTTTCTTGTTCACCAAAATCTTTGGAGTACAATTCACAGAGCCTTGTAATTTGCTGAGTCAAATGCTTTGGTCAGGTCACTGAATGTAATTGTTGTGTTGTTGTTATATTTATTTTGATATGTCTGACAAGAAAGACCATGTCAGGGGTTCCTCTGGAAAGTTGAAAGTCACACTCTGACTCTGGGCGGGTGTCCTCAGACACAGGAATTGGTGTTTCGGGAGAATGTAGGTCAGGACCTTCCTGCTATGGACAATAGGGAAATATCTGTTTCCACTGCATGATTAATCTCTCTTCATGAAGATAGAAAAGTAGATTATTTTTAGAAAGTGTGAAACTTAAATGTTGTTCAAAGAGACGTGTGCGTAGTTGTACAAAGACACGAATTAACATGCAGGCAATTGGGAAGGCAAATGACGTGGTCATCTTTACTTCAAAGGAATGGCAGTACAAGAATCAGAAATGAATACTTCCACTTGCAAGAAGGATTCAAATGAGGGAACAATGCTTAAAAATAAGTTATTGACCATTTAAGATGACAATGAAAATTCTGCTTTCTTTAGGAGGGTAGTGAATTTTCGGAATTCTGTTCTCCAGAGGGTTGGAGGTGAGTCATGGAATACTTTTCAAAGTTAGTTGGATTCTTGACTAACAAAGAAGCCAAAGTTATCAAAGGCAGGCCAGAATGTGGTGTAGTGGTCACAATCAGATTACCTCTGATCGTATTGATTGGCAGAGCAGGTTCAAGGGACTGAATGGCCTATTTCTGCCTCTAAGTCATGTTCATTTGTCTTCTTACAATTGACTTTTCAGACCTTTGTGATTCTTTGTCTATCTACTTTTCTCTGCTTTGAAAAACCTTCTTAAAACAACATTTTCACTCAGGCTTCAATCACCTCCCCTCATGTCTCTTCCGTAGTTTGGGATTTCTGTTCTTTCCAATAACCTTGTGTGCCTAAAAGTGTTTTGAATGTGAAAGTTATTGTATCGCTGAAAGTTCTTGTTGCCTGGGGAAAAAATACTTAGAGCAGAAAACAGTGTGATAAATCTTGATTTAAGCCATTTGATACCCATGCTTCTTATCAAAAAGGGTTCTGATACAGGGCTTTATTAGTCTAAAATATCACACTACCAAGGGAGGATAATAATCTGAAACCTATGCCTAAGTCTCACTGGTGTCCTACTGCAGCTGAATTTCTCAATCTAAAACGTTTTGGGAAATTTTCCAAGATTTTGCATTCTCACACAAACTCCTATTCTAATGCTTTGCAGACCCCAGTGAACAGAAAAAATGCAATTGCTCCTTTATCAATTGTTTTTGGTAAGATTATTGTCATCTCTCAGAACTATGCTTCTGAGACAATCTTAATCTACCACTCTTTATGAGTAAAGAGAGCTCTGTGTTTCTGAAAGGCGACTCCAATTAAGGTTCTTTCAAAAATGTGGAGTTGTATTTCCATTCCAACAATTCTTTCATTGTGCACAACTGTCAGGGAAAGGCAAATCATGCCTCCTCTTCACAACAGTTAGCTACTATTTTCTAAAATTTAAAGGTCCTCACAGCCACCTTGAGAGCTGCTGTGGAATGGTAATACATAGAACATAGAACAGTACATCACAGTGTAGGACCTTCGGCCCTTGATGTTGTGCTGACCTTTTATCCTAGTTGGGAATGTGATGTTGGAAAAGCACAGCAGGTCAGGCATTCCTGATGAAGGACTTATGCCTGAAACATCAATTCTTCTGCTCCTGGGATGCTGCCTGACCTGCTGTGCTTTTACAGCACCACATTCTCGACTCTGATTTTCAGCATCTGCAGTCCTCACTTTCTATTAGACCTTTTATCCTACCCTTAAGACCAAACTAATCTACATACCCTTCATTTCACTGTCATTCATGTAAATGTCCCTCGTGTATCTGACTATGCTACCATTGCCAGCAGTGCATTCCCAGCACCCACCACTCTATGTAAAGAACCTACCTCTGACATCTCTCCTAAACGTTCCTCCAATCACCTTAAAATTATGCCCCCTCATGATAGCCATTTCCAACCTGGGAAAGAGTCTCTGGCTATCTATTCTACCAATGCGTCACATCCTTTTGTACACCTCAATCAAGCCATCTCTCATACTTCTTCACTCTAGCCCTAGAGAAAAGCCCTAGCTCCTTCAATGTTTCTTCATAATTCCTGCCCTCCAATCTAGACAGCATCCAGGTAAATCTCCTCTGCACCCACTCTAAAGCTTCCACATCCTTCCAGGTGACCAGGACTGAACACAATATTCCAAGTGTGGTCTAACCAGGGCTTTATAAAGCTGCAGCATAACCTCGTAGCTCTTAAACTCAGTCTCTCTGCTAATGAAAGCCAACACCATACGCCTTCTTAGCAACCCTATCAACTTGGGTGGCAACTTTGAGGGATCAATAGACATGGAACCCAAGATCCCTGTCGCTCCACACCGCTAAAATACATATGATAAGTGTGATGTTAGGGTATTGGGATGGTAGAATGCCAAGGCGTAGGGGTAGGATGCCAAATATGTTGGGTGCCAAATGGGAATGGGTTGGGTGCCGGGATTCAGGCAAATAATGCAGATACATGTGAGAATTTTCTTTTTGTTTTGTGTGCAAGACTTATCCAGGCAATTTTCCATGTTCATGGGTAGATGCCAGTGTTGTAACTGTACTGAAAGAACTTGACAGGGAAGCTGCAAGTGCTATTGCCAGAATGCTGTCAGGGCCCATATCCAGTGCCTTCAACCTTGAGATCATGTGTAATTAATCAAATTGACTAAAGATTGGAATCTAAGAAAGAGAATCATTGGAGGAGGCTGAGATGGATCATCCAGTTGGCACTTCTGGCTGAAGATTGTTGCAAATGCTTCAGTCTTATCTTTTGCACTTATGTGTTGGGCTCTTCCATCATTGAGGATGGGGATATTTGTGGAGCCACCTCCTCAGCTGAGATATTTAATTGTCAGCGAGCTCTGTCTGTGTTGTTTTGGCATGTAAGTAGTCCTGTTTGGTAACTTCATCGGTTGGCATCTCCTTTTTAGATATGGCTGGTGCTGCACTCTTCATTGAACCAGAGTTGAGTGAGAGATATGCCAGGCCATGAAGTTGCAGATGGTGCTAGATTGTGCCCAGTCTTGAGTTGCTAGATCTGTTCCAAAATCTGTCCCATTTAGCCAGGTGATAGCACCACAAAACAAGATGGAGGGTATTCTCAGTGTGAGGGCAGGCTTCGTCTCCACATAGACTGTGCAATGGTCTCTCTCGTAGATAATGTCATGTACAGATTGGTAGGGATGGGGCCAAGTGTGTTTTTCCATTATTGTTGGTCCCCTCGCCACGTGCCACAGATCCAGTCTAGTTGCTACATCCATTAGGACCCGACTGACTTGATCAGTAGTACTGCTGCCGAGCCACTCTTGATGGTGGACATAGAAACAACCCACTTATAGCACAATTTGCACCCTTGCCAACCTCAATGCTTCCTCCAAGTGTTGTTCAATGGAGGAGTATTGATTCATCAGCCAAGGGAGAACAGTGCATGGTAACCACCAGGAGGTTTCCTTGCCCATGTTTAACCTGAAGCCATGAGACCTCATGGAGTCCAGAGTCAATGTTGTGGACTCCCAGGGCAATTTCCTCCTGACTGAATATCACTGTGCTGCCACAGTGTGTTTTTCCATTATTGTTGGTCCCCTCACCACGTGCCACAGATCCAGTCTAGTTCTGGATCCAGTCCAGATCTGCCCAGTCAGTGAGAAAAGTCTGAAGTGTATCTGGGACATTGTCACAAAATCATACCTTACAGACAATGTCAGATTGTTGCTTGACTAGTCTGTGAGATAGCTCTTACAATTTTGGAACTATCCCCCAGATATTAGTAAGAGTGACTTTACAGGATCAAAGGGTTGTTTCTGCAATACCTTCTCTGGTGTCTAGGTCAATATCAGTTTCATTTCTTTGTTGAATTCGTAATAACTGATTCAACTGAGTGGCCTGTTAGGTCATTTCAGAGGGCAGTTTGAGAGTCGACCACACTGCTGAGGGTCTGGAGTCACATCTAGACCAGACCAGATGAAGAAGGCAGATTTCCTTCCCCGAAGGACATTAATGAGCTCTCTAGGAATCGCAACAGCAGCAGCCAGATCAGTGGCACCACAATTACTCTGTCATACAGCAAGGACGATTGAAGTATAGTAGCAGTGGTAGTGATAGCGGACCTTATATCAGGCACTGAAGGGCATTTCTATGGTGTGTGTAAGACTCCAGAATTATACGTTATCTCCCTGATGCCAGGGTCAAGGATGTCTCTGAGTGAGCACAGAATATTCTGAAAGGGGAGGGTGAGCAGCCGAACGTGGTCTAATTGGTACTAATGACATAGAAAGAAAGATGAGGTCCTGAGGGAAAGTTGAAAAACAGGAACTCCAGGATTGCAATCTCAGGATTACTCCTTGTGCTGCATGCTAGTGTTGCCAGAAATAGGAAAGTAACACCGTTGAATGAATGGCTGAACAGTTGGTATAAGAGGGAGGGCTTTAGATATCTGGAACATTGCGATCTCTTCCAGGGCAAGTTGGATACCAACTTGTGGAATGTTTCAGAGAACATCTCTGGGATACATGCACTAAACAGCCCCATTGCCCTGTGGCCGAACACTTTAACTTCCCCTCCCAATCTGCCAAGGACATGCAAGTCCTGGGCCGCCTCCACCACCCAACTAGAGCCACCCGACACCTAGAGGAAGAACGCCTCATCTTCCACCTTGGGACCCTCCAAACACATGGGATCAATGTCGATTTCACCAGTTTCCTCATTTCCCCTCCCCCCACCTTATCCCAGATCCAATTTCCAACTCTGCACTGCCCTCTTGAACTGTCCTGCCCATCTATTTGCTCTACCCTCCCCTCCAACCTATCGCCATCGCCCCCCTCCCATCTACCTATCGCATTCCCAGCTACTTTCCCCTCAGCCCCACTCCCCCCATTTATCTCTTAGCCCCCTTGGGCCATCCCCTCATTCCTGATGAAGAGCTCATGCTTAAAACATCAACTCCCCTGCTCCTATGATGCTGCCTGACCTACTGTGCTTTCCCAGCACACACTTTTCGACAATGATCTTCAGCATCTGCAGTGCTCACTTTCTTGTGATAGGCTAAGGAACGTGGTGGGATTAGCAGTTTGAAGTGTATTTATTTGCATTCAAGGAGTATAACAGATAAGGTAGATGAGCTTAGAATTTGGATTAGTACATGGGATTACGATGTGGTAATTATCCATTATACAGGAACTTGGTTGCGAGAGGGGCAAGACTGGCAGCTCATCATTCCACGGTTTAGATGTTTTGGTAGCTGAACTAAGAGATGCTTAATCAATGAGGCCATATGGATACAACCTGGGAATGAGAAAGGTCCAATCACTATGGTGCGATTATACATCAGGTCTCCCAATAGCGAGCGAGAGGTAGAGTAAGAGATGTGTGAGCAGATCATGGAAAGATGCAAAAACAACAGTTGTTGTACTGGATGTTTATAACTTCCTCAATATTGATTGGGACTGCCATAGTGCCAGATGCTTAGATGAGGTAGAATTTGTTCGGAGAGTTAGGAAACAATATGTAGGTAGTTCAACTCAGGAAGGGGCCATATTCGACCTTGTACTGGGGCATGAGCTTGGTGAGGTGATCAAAGTTTCAGTGGGAAAGCATTTTGGGAACATGGATCATAATCCCATAAATTTAAGGTAGTTATGGATAAGTATACAGCTGGTCTTCAGCTGAATGTACTAAATTAGGGGAAGGTAAATTACAACATTAGGCAGAACCTGAAATTAGATTGGAAGCAGCTGTTTGAGGTTAATTCCACATCTGACATATAGAGTCACAGAGATATACAGCACGGAAACAATATGGGAATCTTTTAAAGGCCAGTTGATCAGAGCTCAGGATCAGCTATTTCTATGAGGATAAAAGATAAGGATGGCAAAATTCAGGAACCTTGAATGACAAGAAAGGTTGAAAGTTTAGTCAAAAAGATAAAGGAAATATACATAAGATTTAGTAAACTGAAATCAGGCAAGGCCCTTGTGTATAAAGGAAGCAAGAAAGAACTTAAACAGGAAATTAGGAAAGCTAGAAGGGGTCATTAAAATATCCATGGCAAGTAGGATTAAGCACAAGGCATTTTACACATATATGAGGAGCAAGAGAGTAACTAGGAAAAGGGTAGATCCATTCCTGGACAAAGGAAGGAATTTATACCTGGAGCCAGAGGAGGTGCATTAAAGAGTACTTTGCATTAGTATTCACCAAGCAGAAGGACATAAATGATGGTAAGTTAGAGATGGGTATGTTGACTCTGGCCATGTCAGTATTAAGGAAGAGGAGCTGTTGAGTGTTTTGAAAAACATTAATGTCGATGAGTCCCTTGGGCCTGATAGGACCTATCCTAGGATACTGAAGGAAGCAAGGGAGGAGATTGCTGGGACCTTGACAGAGATCTGTGTATCCTCTTTAGCCACAGGCGATGTCACTGAAGACTGGGGAATGGCCAGTTGTTTCTTTGTTTAAGGGCAATAGGATTCATCCTGAAATTATTAATCAGTGGTAGGGAAATTATTGGAGAAGATTCTTAGGGACAGGATTTGTCTGTATTTGGAGAATGTTCATATTAGAGAGAATCAGTCTCTGAAATTTGATTGACCTTTTTTAATAAAATGACAATGATGATTGAGGGTAGGACAGTGGATGTTGTCTAGTGTAACTATCACTGTATTCTAACAGATGAAAGGCTAAACAGAAAATCAATTTTTCAATGTATAATTTCAGTTACATCACACTGTAAATTTTTGCTATAAATTCTGTGTTACGATCGAGCCCTCCACTATCACCTGATGAAGGAGCATCACTCCGAAAGCTAGTGTGCTTCCGATTAAACCTGTTGGACTATAACCTGGTGTTGTGTGATTTTTAACTTTGTACACCCCAGTCCAACACCAGCATCTCCAAATCATGACTTCATCAGTCAGGGCATTGAGTATGAAAGTTGGCAAGTCATGTCGCTGTGCCTAGAACATGCTGTAAGGGGAGATATTAGAAGCAGATTTGTTAGCCAAGTTTGAGACATTTATAAGGAGACAGGGAATAGAGAGCTGTGGACCATGTAGAGAAAGATGGGATCAGTTTAGAATGGCTTAGTTGGTCTGTTCCTGTGACGTTCTGTTCTGTTTATTTTTGGTGATATACACTCAATGGGCTGAAGATCCTGTTCCTGTGCTGTACTGTTCTATATTCTAACTCTCGGCCTAAATCACGTTCACTGCATTTTTTTAGTCACTCGGTCTTTTTCCTATTTAAAATAATTTGAATTCTGCTTCCCATTACAAGTGCATGTTTCATCAGATTAGTATCCAAGTTGTTTGCACACAAACCAATCCTAAAAAATGTGTCTTATTAATCACTCGCTCAATCTGCCTAGCCATCCTTAATAGTTTGTGCACATGCTCACTGGGTCTCTATCTTCCTTCATCTCCTACCAACTCTCACTTTTTCTACCAAACTAGGTCTCTACACATTTCTCTGCATTATCATCTGCTACTTTTGCCCATTTAACCCAAACTATGGTCTTTTGAAATTCACAATACTTCCAAGCTTAGTATTATCTGCAAATTCTGAAACTGTGCCCCAAACACCCAAATCTAAGCAATCTATACAGATCAAGAAAAGCACTGCCTTTCATCCATGGGGATGAACTCCACTGCAAACTTACCCCAGTCTGAAAAAAATTGTCTCCTCTCATTCAGTCAATTTTGTTGCCACTATCCCTTTATTCAATAGGTTTCAACTTTGTTGGCAAGCCTATGATGCGACATTTTATCAAATGTCTTTTGGAAGTCACTGTGCAGTACATCAATTGCAACACTGAACAAAACTGTAACCGTATCAAGATATTCTAAATTAGTTGCAATTTGTCTTTAGCAAATCTGTGAACTTTCCTGCATTAACTCACCGATTGTCCAAATTATCATTCTTGGATTATTTTTACTAAAAGCGCCCATGCCAGATTAAACTGACTAGACTGCAGTTGCTTGGCTTAGTTTTATACCTTTTTATTTTGAACCAGGATGTAGCATTCACAATTTTCCATTCCTCTTGCACCACCCTTCCGTTTAAGGAGAAAAATTGGCCAGTGCCTCTTCAGTTTCCAGACTTGCTCCTTCTGCATTCTCTCCCCTTTTTAAAACTGACAATTCTAATTTTCAAATCTCTCCATGTCTTCACCCTTCCCTACCACTGCATTTTCTTCCTGCGCCATAATCCTTTGAGATACTTGCACCCCTCTAACTCCACCCTTGAACATCCCAGATCTAGGTGTCCCACCATTGGTGGCTGTTCCACAGAATATTAATGGTCAAGAAGGTGCTGTGGTGAGCATGGCAGGATGAAAAAGTAACCAAATGCAGGAATTTTGTTTCTATTCCTAATGATATTGCATTTCTTGTTAGCCCAGCACCTGAACAAATTGACTTTGATCCATTCAAACCTAGAGGATGATCCAGAACAAGTGCGCACAGCTTTTCGGCAGTTCTTGGGGGCAGTCGTCAGTTCTCTATCCGAGAGCAGAGACAAAGAGGAGATGTCAATCATCACCTAAGAACACCACTAAATCCTAAAGGTTTTCAAATTTTTTGTTTGCGGTAATCACAATCAGACTCCTAAATCATTTCCACTGCATTTTTTTACTCACTCAGCCTTTATCTCATTCAAAATAATTTAAATTCTGCTTCCTATTACAGGTGGACTTTTCATCAGATCAGTATCCAACTTGTTTGCACACCAATCCTAAAAGACAGAGAAGTGCTTGTAAAAGTATACACAAATTAGGAAATATTTTTTGGTGAAAACCAGTCAGCAACAAATTGGCAATTTGCATATTATCCATAATATTGATTCCATACAATGATATTATTGGATTTACTTAGGTTGGAGTTTCTACAGGTTGGTGTTTAAACAATACATTATTGAGCAGTGCCATACTTTTTACAGAATACACTGGTCAGTGGCAGCATGCCATCATTGTTTCTGCGAGTTGCAGGTGATTCTTATCAAAGCTGGCTGTTAAGTATTTATAATATCTACTTTGCAATGTAAGTCAAATTGGCAATTAGTTAGGCACATTCAGATACCCAAACTAAACATTATCTTTGTGTATAACTCTGAATAAGCAATACAAATTCCAAACTCCCTGTACCTTAATTGATGTATTAAAATATATATTTTGTAAAAAAAATTGTCTGATTTCTCCTGTGTAATAAACATGAAGATTTAAACATGAGTCTGGTACCTTAATTAGTTAATGAAATAATAAAACTGACTCTTAAATGTGATTCATTTATTCCATGTATTTGCCATTGATATGGCATACCTAGCAATGGCAATTGAAGGATAGTGAGTGAATTAATTTTTTGACTGTTATAAATAAATGCCTGTTTTCACTGCTTGTGATATTCTTTGTTTTGTTCATCAGAGGAAAAAGATTTAAGTATTCAGCCTTTTATGCTTTGTAGAATTATTTGACTGGATACCTGGTGAGTTCTGATCAGGTTTGCAGATCCTTTTTGAATTTTGACATCATATTTTAGTCAATTGTTCAGAAAGATGGTGCTAGATTTTCTCATTGAATGATTATGGTAATGGGTGAAAATATTCTTGCCTGGTTACATTCTTATTTACCCAGTCACAAATAGCTTAGAAAATATTTGCTTCTCACTCCTACCCTATGAAAACCCTGAAGCATTTATACTTTATCCAAAATCATACCATGTGGGATATATATGCTAATGACATCATTTTCTAATTCTCTTTCTCTGTTTCCAATTTGTGGTACTGCTTAGAGTCATAGAGATGTACAGCACGGAATCAGAACCTTCAGTCCAAATTATCCACGCCGACCAGATATGGGCCAGCACTTGACCTATATTCCTCTAAACCCTTCAGATAACCATCCATATGCCTGTTAATTGTTGTAATTGTACCAGCCTCCACTATTTCCTCTGGCAGCACATTCCATTCACGCACTATCCTTTGCGTGAAAAAGTTGCCCTTTAGGTCCTATTTCAGATTTTTCCCTTCTCACCTTAAACTTATGCTCTCTATTTTGGACTCCCTCACCCCAAGGAAAGGACCTTGTCTGTTTACCTTATTCATGCCCCTCATGATTTTATAAATCTCTATAAGATCACCCCTCAGCCTTCGATGCTCCAGGGAAAATAGCCCCAGCTTATTCAGCCTCTCCATATACCTCAAACAGAGAGTGTGGTACTGGAAAAACACAGCAGGTCAGGCAGCATCCGAGGAGGAGGAGAATCGACGTTTTGGGCATAAGCCCTTCATTAGGAATGGCCTACTGATGAAGGGCTTTTGCCCGAAACGTCGATTCTCCTGCTCCTCAGGTGCTGCCTGACTTGTGCTTTTCCAGGACCATACTCTTGACTCTGATCTCTAGCATCTGCAGTCCTCACTTTCCTATACCTCAAATCATCCAACCCTGGCAACATTCTTATAAATCCTTTCTGACCTTCAAGTCTCACAATATCCTTCATATTGCAAGGAGACCAGAACTGCATGCAGTATTCCAAAAGTGACCTAACTAATGTCCTGTACAGCTGCAACATGACCTCCCAAATCCTATATTCAATGCACATTGGATGAACAGACATTTTCTCTTGCTAAATATTGAGATGAATTGAAGCCTTCTGCCCAAGTCCTTCCTTCCTGGCAACAGTGAGGCTGAGTCAATGTTTGGAAGTTCAGTATCATTTGGCTCAAAATGAACTTTCACCCACTTATGTTATGGACCAGATCAAACTCCCTCAAAATATATAAAGTGTGTAGACCCTGACGTTTTCTTATTTTAAAGGCAAGTCTAAGGGATTGTATTCTGGTTGCAATTCAGTTGATCAAAGTACCAGGTTTGAAACAAAACACACTTTATTCATACGCTTTAATTAAAACGCAAATAAAACAAAAATTAGCTTAACTCTATGAAAATGCTTAAAGTAATATATATTAACTACTAATTAGCTGTCCCAATATAGTAACATCCCATAAACATAAACACACCCCTGTTAAAGGCAAATTCAATACAGTAAATTAGATTGTCTCACATGCAATTCTACCAGCCCAAGAGGAAAGACATCAAAATAAAACTCAAGAATTGCAGGGAGAGATGCACTGTAGCTTCCAAACCCTGTTTCAAGACCCCAGCAACAAATGCTGCTGAAAACTAAAACTAGAAAAAATTCTGGTTCTGCAGGATCTTTTCACCAACCATTCAAGCTGCTTCTATTGTAACAACTTAAAAATCCAAAGCTTCACAAGCTGTTTACTTTATTGGATTCAAATAGTCAGCTCAGCAGCTCTGTCTTAAAACATTTTTTCAAAAAAGAACAAAATACACCTCTTAAAGCCACTGTATTATCACATTTATTCATACCATTATAACAAGACTTCCACTTTGTATTCCACTTAGAACCATAGAATGGTTAGCACAAAGGAAGTGGCCAGTCAGTCTGTCAAGTCTGTGCTGGCTCTCTGTGACTATTCACCTGACCATTGCAAAGTTTCCCCTTTCAGATAGTTATCTGAAAACTTTTTAAATACCTTCCTCTACCACAGCCTCAGACAATGCATTACAAATCCTAAAATGTTTATTTCTTCATTGCTTTAAGCATTTTCATTCTTTTTTCAAATAGCTTAAATCTGTCCTCTTGTTCAGAATCCTTGCAACTAATGAAAACAGTCTCTCTGTCCATCCCCCTCATGATTTTAAAAATTGCAAGTCTTCTCCAACAGTTTAGTTCCAACTTCTTCAATCTTCCTGCATAACTGAAGTTCCTTATCATAGAGCATTCATTTGAATTTTTTCTGCGCCATCTCTAATACCTTCTCAGC
Source organism: Hemiscyllium ocellatum (assembly GCF_020745735.1). Taxonomy (NCBI): domain Eukaryota; kingdom Metazoa; phylum Chordata; class Chondrichthyes; order Orectolobiformes; family Hemiscylliidae; genus Hemiscyllium; species Hemiscyllium ocellatum. The sequence continues at coordinate 54,377,691 of NC_083431.1, forward strand.
ATTCTTAAGAGTGTGGTGTCCAGAACTGGATGCAATATTCCAGCTGAAACTGAACCAGCATTTTAGACACAAGTTTAACATAACTTCCCTACATTTGTACTCTATGACCATATAATTTTTCACTTTTGCCAGTAATGCTTTGAAACTCACTGAAGTCTTTTTAATCTTTAAATGCAGTTTGTAAAGGGACAGGACAAAAATACATTAGCATCCATACCTTAAGAACTGAAATTTGCAATACAATATCTTCAAGTCTGTTCCATTTCAGGTTCACCAAAGCTGCAAACTGAATTCCAGGCTGTCAACTTTATGACCTATAGAAAGTCCAGCTCTTTGTGTGAATCTGGAAAATGATTCTAGCACAAGACTTCAGTTGTTGAATTCATCCAAATTTTACTTTAGGAGAAAATACATCTTTTCTACAAACTAGGAACACATTTTCCAGAACATGATGAGAACTGTGAACTGCTCCTTTTGGTTATAAATAATCAATCAACTTTCATTATTTAATCCCATGAAGCACACCATTAGTTATTCAGATCCATTCTCACCCCATTGAAGTTGGCTTTACCCCAATTAATTATTTTTACTCTGGAATATCAATTGTCCTTTTCCCATCGTCAATGTAAAAATTATATTGCAATGATTTGTATCATTGTAATGGAAAAGAGGACTGAGTGTCATTACGTACGCCTTTCCAGCTTCCGCCTTCCTTTCCGGACCAGCCCGACAACTTCAGGTCTCACCCACATCATGTAGTGCAGTTGTAGTGTCCTATATACAGTCCTGCAGCCCTCTGGCCCAAACTGGTCCATGCTGACCAAAATGTGTGTCCACGCAAACTCCATTTCCCTGCACTTAGCCCATATCCTTCTAAGCCTTTCCTATCCATGTATTTGTTCAAATGCCTTTTAAATGTTGTTAATACCTTATACTCTTCCGCTGGTAGCTCATTCCATATGTGTCCCATCCTGTGTAAAATAAGTTGTCCCTCAGATTCCCTTTTATTCTTTCCCCTCTAACTTTAAACTGATGCCCTAAAGTCATTGATTTTTTTGTATGAAAACCAACCATATGAAAAACATCGAGTGCATTAAACGTGCTTCTTATGATCATACAACCCTCTGTAAGGTCCCCCCTCTGTCTCCTACACTCTAAAGAAAAAAGTCCTAGCTTGTCCAACACTCCCTATGTATAACTCAGGCCATTCAGTCTAGGCAACATCCTTATAAATCTTGTCTGCACTCTTTCCAGTTTAATAACATCCTTCCTATAACAAGGTGACCAAAATCGAACACAAACCCCAGGTGCAGCCTCACCAATGTCCTGTAAAACTGTAACACAAGTTCCCAACTTCTATACTCAAACCCTTGACCTTCATCATCGCTTTATGAGTGGGAGATAAATTTGTTAAGAGTCCTTTAATGAAGTGGCCAGTGTGCCAAAAGCCTTCTTCACTGCCTTGCCTACCTGTGACTCCACTTTCAGTGAACCATGCACCTGAAATCGAAGATCCCTCTGTTTCACTACACTCAAGGCCCTAGCATTCACCACAAAACCCCTACCTTGATTTGACTTTCCAAAATGCAAGACCTCACACTTATGTATTTGCCATTTCTTGGCCCACTTTACCAAATGATCACGGTCCTGCTGCAATTTCTGATAACTTTCCTCACTGTCCATGATACCTCCTATTTTAGTGTTATCTGCAAACTTACGAATCGTGCCTTGTATATTCTCATCCAAATCATTGATATAGATAACAAATAGTAAAGGGCCCAGCACCAATCCCCGAGGCACTCCACTAGTCACAGACCTCCACTCTGACAAGCTTCCTTCCACTATTACCCTCTACTTCCTACCATCAAGCCAATTTTGTATCCAATTTGCCAGTTTACCCTAAATTCCATGTGATCTAACCTTCCAGAGCAGCCTATCATGTGGAACCATATCCAAGGTCTTACTGAAATCCAAACAGACGACAAGAAAGTAAAGATTGCAGATGTTGGAGATCAGAGTCAAAACGTGTGGTGTACAGCCAGCCAGGCAGCATCCGAGGAGCAGGAGAGTAGATGTTTTGAACATAAGCTTTTCATCAGGTCTACATCTATTGCCCTGCCCTCTTCAATCTTCCTGGTCACTTCATTAAAGGACTCTTAACAAATTTATGAAGTATGATCTCCCACTCATAACGCGATGATGACTACTCTTAATCAAACCCTCTCTTTCCAAATGGATGTATATGTTATTTCTCAGAATGTTCTCACGTAACTTACCTACCACAGATGTTAGGCTTATTGCTCTATGGTTCCCAGGCTTTACTTTGCAGCCCATCTTGAATAATGGCACAACATTAGCTACCCTCCAGTCTTCCAGGATCTCACCCGTGGCTAACAATAATGTAAAAATATCAGCCAGGGCCTTATCAGCTAATCACAATTAGTTTGATAAAAGATCAATGTAAGGAAAATCAAGATATAAAACTATGATATTGCAACTGCCAGAAAGTCTAGCTCAGTTAAGCACAAAAATAAACGTAACGAATAGTGTAAAAAGGGAAGAAGTGCGGACTGCAGATGCTGGAGACCAGAGTTGAAAAATGTGGTGCTGGAAAAACACAGCAGGCCAGGCAGTATCCAAGGAGCAGGAGAATCGACGTTTCGGTATAAGCCCTTCTTCAGGAATGAGGCTGGTATGCCAAGCGGGCTGAGATAAAGGTTAGGGGTAGGGGGGAGGGAGAGAATTTGGGGGAGGGGCGCTGGGAATCCTGGTGGAAGGAGGTGAGGTTGAGGGTGATAGGCCGGAGAGGGGGTCGTGGCGGAGAGGTCAGGAAGAAGATTGCAGGTCAAGAGGGCGGTGCTGAATCCAGGGGTTGGGACTGAGATAAGGTGGGGGGAGAGGAAATGAGGAAGCTGGAGAAATCTACATTCATCCTGTGTGGTTGGAGGGTTCCTAGGCGGAAGATGAGGCGCTCTTCCTCCGGGCGTCGTGTGGTCAGGGTCTGGCGATGGAGGAGGCCAAGGACCTGCATGTCCTTAGCGAAGTGGGAGGGGGAGTTAAAGTGTTCAGCCACGGGGTGGTTGGGTTGGTTGGTGCGGGTGTCGCAAAGGTGTTCCCTGAATAGTTCCGCAAGTAGGCGGCCTGTCTCCCCAATGTAGAGACCACATCGGATGTAATGGATACAGTAAATGATTAGATTAGATTAGATTACTTACAGTGTGGAAACAGGCCCTTCGGCCCAACAAGTCCACACCGACCCGCCGAAGCGCAACCCACCCATACCCCTACATTTACCCCTTACCTAACACTACGGGCAATTTAGCATGGCCAATTCACCTGACCCGCACATCTTTGTGACTGTGGGAGGAAACCGGAGCACCCGGAGGAAACCCACGCAGACACAGGGAGAACGTGCAAACTCCACACAGTCAGTCGCCTGAGTCGGGAATTGAACCCGGGTCTCAGGTGCTGTGAGGCAGCAGTGCTAACCACTGTGCCACCGTGCCGCCCACACATGATGTGTGTGGAGGTGCAGGTGAATTTGCGATGGATATGGAAGGATTCATTGGGGCCTTGGAGGGAGGTGGGGGGGGGCGGGGAGAGGTGTTTGCGAAAATTTTGCACTTCTTGCGGTTGCAGGGGAAGGTGCCAGGAGTGGAGGTTGGGTTGGTGGGGGGTGTGGACCTGACAAGGGAGTCGCAGAGAGAGTGGTCTCTCCGGAATACTGATAGGGGTGGGGAGGCAAATATATCCCTAGTGGTGGGGGTCTGTTTGGAGGTGGCGGAAATGACAGAGGATGAAACGATGTATCCGGAAGGTGAGGACCAGTGGGGTTCTGTCCTGGTGGCGATTGGAGGGGTGGGGTTCAAGGACGGAGGAGCGGGAAGTGGAGGAGATGCGGTGGAGAGCATCATCGACCACATCAGAGGGGAAATTGCAGTCTTTGAAGAAGGAGGTCATTTGGGTTGTTCGGTAGTGAAACTGGTCCTCCTGGGAACAGATGCAACGGAGGCGAAGGAATTGGGAATATCGGATGGCGTTTTTACAGGGGGCAGGGTGTATAATCTAGGTAGCTGTGAGAGTCGGTCGGTTTGTAGTAAATGTCTGTGTTGAGTCAGTTGCCCGAGATAGAAATGGAGAGGTCTAGGAAGGGGAGGGAGGAGTCTGAGATGGTCGAGGTAAATTTGAGGTCAGGTTGGAAGGTGTTAGTAAAGTGGATGAACTGTTCAACCTCTCGTGGGAGCATGAGGTAGGGCCAATACAATCATCGATGTAGCAGAAGAAAAGGTGGGGGGTGGTGCCGGTGTAGCTGTGGAAGATGGACTGTTCCACATATCCAACAGAGTCAGGCACAGCTGGGGCTGGGGAATATCGGATGGCGTTTTTACAGGGGGCAGGGTGTATAATCTAGGTAGCTGTGAGAGTCGGTCGGTTTGTAGTAAATGTCTGTGTTGAGTCAGTTGCCCGAGATAGAAATGGAGAGGTCTAGGAAGGGGAGGGAGGAGTCTGAGATGGTCGAGGTAAATTTGAGGTCAGGTTGGAAGGTGTTAGTAAAGTGGATGAACTGTTCAACCTCTCGTGGGAGCATGAGGTAGGGCCAATACAATCATCGATGTAGCAGAAGAAAAGGTGGGGGGTGGTGCCGGTGTAGCTGTGGAAGATGGACTGTTCCACATATCCAACAGAGTCAGGCACAGCTGGGGCCCATGGCTACTCCTTTGGTTTGGTGGAGGTGGGAGGATTGGAAGGAGAAGTTGTTAAGTGTGAGGACCAGTTCAGTCAGTCGGAGGGTATCAGCAGAAGGGTACTGGTTGGGTCGGCGGGATAGGAAGAAGCGGAGGGCTTGGAGGCCTTAGTGATGGGGAATGGAAGTATACAGGGACTGGATGTCCATCGTGAAGATAAGGCATTGGCGGGGGGGGAAGAGAAGCGAAAATCACGGAGGAAGTGGAAGGCATGGGTGGAGAGTGTAGGTGGAGAGTTCTTGGACTAAGGGGGACAGGACAGTGTCAAGGTAAGCTGAGATGGGTTCGCTGGGGCAAGAGAAGGCTGAGACAATGAGTCGGCCGGGGCAGTCTGGTTTGTGGATTTTGAGCAGGAGGTAGAAACGGGCAGTGCAAGGTTGTGGGACTATGAGGTTGGAGGTGGTGGATGGGAGATCTCCTGAGGTGATGAGGTTATGGATGGTCTGGGAGATGATGGTTTGGTGGTGGGAGGTGGGGTCATGGTCAAGGGGACAGTAGGAGGAGGTGTCCGTGAGTTGGTGTCTAGCTTCAGCGGTGTAAAGATCGGTGCGCCAAGCTACCACTGCGCCTCCCTTGTCTGCCGGTTTGATGGTGAGGTTGGGGTTGGAGCAGAGGGAGTGGAGGGCTGCGCGTTGTGAGGGTGAGAGGTTGGAGTGGGTGAGAGCAGTGGACAGGTTGAGGCGGTCAATGTCGTGGCGGCAGTTGGATATGAAGAGATCGAGGGCGGGTAAGAGGCCAACATGGGGTGTCCAGGTGGATGGGGTATGTTGAAGGCGGAAGAAGGGTCGTCAGAGCGTGGGCGAGAGTCCTGGTTGAAGCAGTAGGCACGGAGGCGAAGGCGGTGGAAGAAATGCTCGATGTCTAGCTGCGTGTCGAACTCATTGGTCCGGGAGCGTAGGGGGATGAAGGCGAGGCCTCTGCTGAGGCACACTCCCCTGCAACCGCAAGAAGTGCAAAACTTGCGCCCACACCTCCCTCCTCCAAGGCCCCAGTGGATCCTTCCATATCCGTCGCAAATTCACCTGCACCTCCACATACATCATTTACTGTATCCGTTGCACCCGATGTGCTCTCCTCCACATTGGAGAGACAGGCCGCCTACTTGCAGAACCATTCAGGGAACATCCACACCAACCAACCTAACTGCCTCGTGGCTAAACACTAAATCCTCCTCCCACTCCACCAAGGACATGCAGGTCCTTGGCCTCCTCCATCGCCAGACCCTGACCACGTGACGCCTGGAGGAAGAGCGCCTCATATTCTGCCTAGGAACCCTCCAACCACACGGGATGAATGTAGATTTCTCCAGCTTCCTCATTTCCCCATCCCCCACCTTATCTCAGTCCCAACCCCCGGATTCAGCACCGCCCTCTTGACCTGCAATCTTCTTCCTGACCTCTCTGCCCCCACCCCCTCTCCAGCCGATCACCCTCACCTCCTTCCACCTATTATATTCCCAGTGCCCCTCCCCCCTACCCTTTATCCCAGCCTGCTTGGCACACCAGCCTCATTCCTGAAGGGCTTATGCCCAAAACGTCGATTCTCGTGCTCCTCGGATGCTGCCTGGCCTGCTGTGCTTTTCCAGCACCACATTTTTCAAATAACAAATAGTGTGTAAATACCAAGAAAACTAAAGACAACAGTCAAGTAGCCGTAACAATTTTTATTCATATAAATGTTCAGTTCACAGAGGAAAGATGTCTGCACAGGATTTGAAATTATCTTTGTTCACACTCTTGCTCACACCATCAGACTCTGTTTCATACCAGGATGGCATACCGTAGAGTAGATACAGGATATCATTTCTACTACCAATCCAAACGTATCTCATCGCCTCCCTGAAATATAAATTGCCTGTAAATATTGTTGCCCAGTTTCAAATGGAAGACTATCCTTCAAATAGGACCAATAAAATGCCAAATTCTAATCATTTCTTGACCATTGGTTGCCTTACATCAGGAATGTGAAGAGTTCTCAACTCACTTTCCCAGCCAGAGATCTTGGAGCCCCTCAGATTGAGGTGGGAATGACAAGCAGTGTTCAAATGCATTATACCAACCAGTCCCAATGCCTTTATAGTTTAAGTCGCTTCTTTCTTGTTTCCTTTCCCTCCTCCTGTTCGCGTCCACTGGGTGCTCTTGATTGATTTTGCTCATCCTTGTATTTCTCTTGGATTTTCTGAAGCATAGCCGGGACCTTGCAGGTCAATCCCTGAACAAAGGCCAAGCTCTCACGAACATTGCTGACTGCATTACTTTTCCAAGTGTTATCCAGATTGCTGAACCAGTGAATTCTCTGCTCTAGTTTCAGTTCAATCAACTTTTGGTCTTCTAATTCAGTCAGGAGTGCATGTTTGGCAATAATTTCACATCGGTAGCAGTGCTCCAGTTCAGCTATTTCTGATTGCAAGTCTTTGAACTGTTCCTCAGTGTACGGGTACTTTTCCTGGACATGGTCTTCAGGAAGCAGGATATTTTCAGGAATGTAGAAGATATGTTGCAGAATTCCTTGCTCGACCCTCTCAAAGATCATATCAAACCGTTCTTTCATTAATCGTAGGAAGCTCTCTGTACAAGTACGGATCTGAGATGGAGTCACACTGCTATCTGACATTTCCTTCAGTTTCTTGAAAATGACACGTTCCACAACCAGCATGACATCAAGGAGAGAATCTTGGATTCCACTGGACACTCTCAGAACACAGGTTTGGGGGGAGAACCCAAAAAATTGGGTCTCATATGTCATCAACCTGTCCGCCATTTTAAAACCTAAACAGATAGTGAATGGGGGAAAGCAATGTTTAAAAAAAATCAAATACTGCAAATAACTAAATAAATGTGGCCTAAGAAAGAAAGCTCAAAGTGTCTCATAATCCAAGCAGCAGAAAATATTTCCTTCTATTTATTTTTAAAGGTAAGGACACTTATAATGCAGTGATAATACCCCCCATGGTCCAGAAAGCCCTGATTCAAGTCCCACCTATTCTAGAGGTGTGTAAAACATCCAAGTGGCAGTCTGTGACTAGTGGGGCACTGCAGGGATGAGTGCTTGGACCTTAGCTATACACAATAATATATTAATGACTTACATGGAGGAATAAAATTTATTACCTCAAAGTTTGCAGGCAACACAAAGCTGGGGGTACTGTGAACTATAAGGAGAATGCAGAGCTGCTTCAGTCTAATTTCAACAAGTCGAGTTGGCAGGCAAACGCATGGCATATTGTGTATGATCTGGATAAATGTGAGGTTATCCAGTGGAAGGCAATTGCACAGGGACTTGAAGAAACTACATCTAGAGTATTGTGCGTAATTTTGATATCCTTAACTGAGTCAGAAATTTATGGGCAAAACTGGAAATTGCTGAATAAACACGGACCCTCTGAAGATTAACAGACCTACCTTAGATTCCCCTACATTTACCCTTAACTTATGCAGCTAATCCCTGAACACTACGGGCAATTTAGCATGGCCAATCCACCTGACCCGCACATCTTTGGACTGTGGGAGGAAACCGGAGCACCCGGAGGAAACCCACACAGACACGGGGAGCATGTGCAAACTCCACACAGTCAGTCACCCCGAGGCTGGAATCGAACCGGGGTCCCTGGCGCTGTGCTAACCACTGAGCCACTACTCAGGACTGAACCGAGATGGTGAGAAATTTCTCCATCTGGCAAGTGGGGATTGTGTGCAATTCACTGCCACAAAAACCTGGCTGAAGTCAAAACATTGAATGTTTTCAAGAAATTAGATCAAAGATTAAGGAGAGAAGTCAGGGACAAGGCATTGAGTTGGATGATCAGCCGGGATCACATTGAAAGGCGCAGCCAATGGGCCTACTCCTGATATCTTTATGTTTGCCCCACTCCTTCCCTCCCCCCTCCCCCCACTCCATCCTCTCCCTCTCCTAAACCTACCATTCCCTCTTTGCCCCATCTCCTCACTCAGTCGCCATTAATTCTCTATCCTCTCACCTTTCCGCTGTTTTCTTTCAGCGCTTGTTGTTTTTCAGCCTCGAGCTTCCCGCCCAACGAACCACCTTCCTCGCTGCGCATGCGCTGTCCGGACCTCAGGTGGGGGCGGTGCCCGTTTCCGGAAGTGATGCCAGGACCGGAAGCTGCCCCCCGCGGTCGGGCTGAAGATGGCGTATCAGAGCCTGCAGCAGGAGTACTTGCAGATCCCCCTAGTAACGCGGGCCTACACCACCGCCTGTGTGCTCACTACTGCCGCTGTGGTAGGTGCTTCGCCTGGGCCTGGGGGTAGGGGACTGGCTGGCGACTGGAACACAGAAGGGGCAACCATGGCTGATTGGACTATTTGGGCGGGGAAGAAGAGAGTGAGAGTGTCCGTTTGTTTCCCCTTCCCCGGGACGAGGTCTGGGGAGGAGGTGTCTGATCGCCTTTCCACCACCACCCCTCCCGACCACGAAAAGGTGGCGGATCAGCACTTTGGAATGAAATACAATGCAAAATAAATCAGCAATGTGACACCTTGTGATACATGTGCAGTACAAATTAAATGCTACTGTTTAAATGGTCTTCAAGGATGGGGAGTCCTGGAGGTGCTCAGTTACCAATGTTTGAAGGTGACCAAATAAGTTTTTATCATGATTTGGAGGTGCAGGTGTTGGACTAGGTTGTACAAAGTTAAAAATCACACGACACCAGGTTATAGTCCAACAGGGTTATTTGGAAGCACTCGCTTTCGGAGTGCCGCTCCAGTGCCCCGAAAACTACTGCTTCCAAATAAACCTGTTCGACTATAATCTGGTGTTTTGTGATTTTGTCAAAATAGTCATTGGCATATGAATCTTTACTTGCTCAGTAGGTGCAGTGAGTAGCTAAAAAAATTATCATAGGATCCCTGTGGAAACAGGCCATTCAGCCCAACAGGTCCACACCAACCTTCCAAAGAGTAAAACTGCCCCTCAGGGTCATTCTGCTAACCTATAACTCTCCATCTATCCTCTGACTAACACATCTAACGTACTCATTCCTGAACATTATTGGAAATGTAGCTTGGCCCTGCACATCTTTGGATCATGGGAGGAAAGCGAAGCACCTGGAGGAAACTTGCACAGGGAGAATGTGCACACTCCACACAGTCAGTTACCCAAGGCTGGAATCAAACCTGAGTCACTGGCGCTATGAGGCAGCAATGCTCACCACTAAGCCACTGTGTCGCCCTTATGCTGAATGTGGCCTTTGTTGGAGTATGACACCATTTCTGGGCAAAGTTAAAAAGCATACAACATCAGATTATAGTCCAACAGGTTTATTTGGAAGCAGTAGCTTTCCAAGCAGGTTTACTTGGAAAGCTAGTGCTTCCAAATAAACCTGGTCCAATACCGCATCTCCAAATCATGACCATTTCTGGGGATCACTATTCAAGAAGCAAGTGAACATTTGGAAAGGGTGCAGAACAGATTTTCTGAAATAGTTCCAAAGAAGGGAATTGCATCTCCGGACAACCTGCAGTTTACTGTAGAAAAGGGGAAATAGCAAACCTAAAATCCAGAGGAAATTAATAGTGGATCAGAGATGGGAACTGTACTTTTTTTTAACATAGTGTGTCTTGTGTGTAGAATGAACTTCCAGAAGAAGTGGGGATGTGAGTACAGTTACAATGTTTAAAAGATAGTAGAGGTGGCAGATCGCGTGTGAGCCTCTTAAACCCCCCCCCATGCTGGATAGGAAAGGATTAGAAGGATATGGGCCAAGTGCAGGGAAATGAGGTCAGCATTGATAGACATTTTGGTCGTATGGACCAGTTTGGGCCAAAGTGCCTGTCTCTGTGCAGTAGTACTCTATATTTACATGAATAAGAAATGTTTGGAGGGATATGGGCCAAGCGCAGGCAGGTGGGGCTAGTTTAGTTTGAGGATATGGTGTACTGTCTGTACTTCAAGAGCTAAATTATGAGGAGAGATTATTACAAGTAAAGTCTGTTTTCTCTACAACATAGAAGGTACTAACAGGAAAGTTCCATCATGTAACTGGTGAAAATACTGCCACATTAAAAATAAACTAGATTACACACCTTGGTATAATAGTTGTAGCCTTTGATTCAGACAGCTTTCATATTTAGCAAAAATTCTGCATTTTGAGACCAAATAATTTTTGAATTGTAGTTTTAAATAGAAAGTCAATAAGAGCTACTCATTCCAATTCCTCTTCCCAGTATCCTTCTCGATTCTGTTTTCAAATTCTGCAGCCACTACTAATCGAGCAGTTTGCATTACAGTAACCCCATGTTAATACACCCATTTACCCTTCATTGTTCAGAACAAAGAACAATACAGCGCAGAAACAGGTCCTACAGCCCTCCAAACCTGCACCAACACATTTTGCCCTTTTATACTAAGACTGTCTTCACTTACATGATCTGTATCCCTCTCCTCCCTTCCTATTCATGTATTCATCCAGGTGCTCCTTGAGTGCTGCTATTGTGTCTGCTTCCACCTCCTGTGGCACTTACCACCTTTTGTGTTTTTTTTTGCTTCGTCTGATCTACCTTTCTTACCAGGTTTCCAGCCATTGCACAGTTTAATTCAGGTTCATGGATGATTAGAAAGTAACAGAATAACTGTCCCACAACATTGTATCAGTGATTATACAGTTGAAACTCAGTTGAAATGAGTTTGTCATTGTGAATGTCACACTACAACTGGGGAGCTAAATTGACATGACTGCTGAGGATTGTGTGTGACACCCCACATAGCTAGTCTCACCCCATTTAATGTTTCTGATAAGGACCCGGGTTTTACATATGTCCAGATAATTCGCTGGAGCAGCTAAAATTAACTGTCTGGAGCAAATTCTAGGTATACCCCCATATAATCTCTCTGTTACTGCGTTCAATCGAAACTGTTTCCCAATATAACTTGGATGTGCCCAAACATCTACAGGACATGACTGCACGTTTGGATTTAAAGAGATTTGCATAATGCTATCTATTTGTGCTTATCATCGCATTTTAAATGTCTTTTTGCTAGTATACCATTACTGGTCAAATCTAATAATGTCATGAATGTCTTATTTGTTAGATTCAAGCCATTCTTCAGAAGCATAAAACCATAATCATGGCTTATTTCAAAACTGAGGTCATGCTTCACTCTCCGAAATGTCATCTTAAGGGTGAAGTTTTAAACTGAGTCACCATGTGCCTTCTCAATTAGGTGGGAGAGATCCCATTCCTCCACCTAAAGAGTGTTTTCCAGGACCTGATTCATCTTCAATCAACATCACCAAACCAGATTAATGGTTTCTGTCATTGACATCTCAAAGCCACTCATGATTTTGAATACAAGTATCAAATCTTCTCTTGCCTTTCTCAGCTGTAAGAATTACCTGAGTTACCCTAGTTTTCCCAGACTGAAGACCTTCATCTCTAGCGTAACTCCTGAGAATCCTACTTTAACCACATCCAGAATTCAACACACTCCTTGAGCTTAGATTCAGCCAGTGCTTTTTGAAGGTTGAACAAGACATCCTTGTTTTTGGACCAATACTGTGAATATTGAAAAAGTGAAGTAAAATCAATCAGTGCTGGAATTCACAGCAGGCCAGGCAATGTCAGCAAAGGGAGAAACAGTGTTAGCATTTGAGGTCTAATACCTTTAATCAGAACTGAAGAAAGATAGAAACATTTTAGCTTTTGAACCAGTGAAAGGGGAAAGAGGCAGGAAGAAGAAAAGGGTACCTCTGTGACTGGGTGGAAAGCAGGAGAAATTAACTAAGTCCTTTCATTATGTAAAAGCTGTGGTCACAGACCAGACTGTCAACTTTTGACCAGATCATTTGATCCCAGACTAAATAGCTAAGTTATGATGTAATCTGGTTAGGAACAAGTAGCTTTTATTTTTATAGTAGCTGAAAAGTAAGATGCAAGGGTCTTCCCAGGAAAGTGAAGACACAAACATTTTGTGAATTTGAACAAAGCAATAAATTTTACAATATTAATGCAGAAATGCAGACTACAATGTATGTACACCTTATATTGTCATCCAGAATTAGACATGGTGAGTAATTAAACAACTAATTAGTTCTGGGTATGAGTAACAATCTGATTAAGCACCTTATGGTGCCCATCAAATAAAAAATGCCATCATGAAAAACACCACAGCACCTCACCCCCTCCCCGGATATCAATGCAAATTAAGCCATCAAATCTCAAAATTTCACAAGGGATTCCCAATTCTTCACTTTCTTTCTGTTCTTCACAATCTGACTTTGAAACTCCCTCGTAAGTGTTTCTTCCTCATGGACTGCTTCACAGACTGTTCCTGTTCTCGTCAATCACCCACCTATCCTCTAACATCATTCCCATTTTAAAGGAGGCTTTAAAACCTCTTTGGAACCAATTCCTGTAAGATTTCCATCCTTGTTTCCTTTGGTCACCCAGGATGCATCACATCAAGACCTCAGGATTTTCCTGCTTTGAGAATTGGCTTTCTTTTATTTTCTTCTCCTTCACTGATTTCAATCTTATCCATTTTTTTTCCACCCCTCTTCATTTGCAGTTGTTCTGGTAACATCTTTCCCTTGTGAGGCCAGACTAAAAATGCTCATTTAATGCCTCCACCAGGCCCACTGCTTCCAGATGAAGATCTGGAAGGCTCTGATTGAATGGCAGCACATTCCAGATCCTACCCGCTTATTGAAAATGTTTTTTATTATGTCACCAATGTTTTGTTTTGTCAGTATTGTTAAGTCCATCAGTTCCTGACTTATCACCCATGGGAACAGTTTCTTTCCATTTTGTCCATTGGCTTCATGATTTTGAATACTGATGCAAACATTATCTCAAACTTAAAGAGAACAGCCCCAGCTTCTCCAGTCTATCCACATAATGAAGCTCCCTCATGCCTGGAAGCACATTCATAAGTATTGGCTGCACTGTCTTTCTGTGTATTTTGTTTATCCTCTACTTGTGCACACCCGCCGCTAAATTAGTTGAAACGCTGCCTCAAGGATATTAAGTTAAAAATCACATACCAGGTTATAGTTCAACAGGTTTAATTGGAAGCACACTAGCTTTCGGAGCGACGCTCCTTCATCAGGTGGTAGTGGAGGGCTCAATCCTAACACACAATTTATAGCAAAAAATTTACAGTGTGATGTAACTGAAATTATACATTGAAAAATTGATTGTCTGTTTAGTCTTTCATCTGTTTGAATACCATGATAGTTTCACTTCTTTCATGTGTAAATCACAAAACCTTTTTTTTAAAATTTGCAGTCTCAGGTTAGCTGTTAACAATGGTGATAGCTAGACAATATGTTGAAGGTGTTAGCCCCCTGTGTTCTCTGTCTGTGCCATGATGTTTAGATTGATTCTAATCTAAAAAGTGAGCTAACGGAGTTTTACATGAATTCATGCAGTTTTTGAGCAAAGTACAATGTAACCCTGCAAGTCCAAATCAAGAATATTACAACTTGCCTCCACCAACAATCTCTCATTCCTCCCATTGACCAACCATGTCGTACCTTCTACCTTTCCTCACCTATCCTCACTTCACCACTCAGCTCCTGCCACCCCCTTTATTTGCAGCTCCCCCTTCATCCACACCCCCCCCCCCCCCCCCCCCCCGTCCCGAAGAAGGGTTACACCAGAAACGTCGACTTCCCCACCTCCTGATGCTGCTGGCTTGCTGTGTTCTTCCAGCCTCTTGCCTGTTTACTTTGGATTCCAGTATCTGTAGTTTTTTTTTGTCTCTAATCAAAGATATTGTTAGCAGCATTGTTCAAGTGCGACTTATTTACCTCCTGAACCCACTGCCTGAGGAATTTGAAGTCCTTCATTCTGCAACTGCATGTTAACCTCTTTTAATTTACTATTCCTATAAACAAACTTGTGTGTAGCGCTGGGAATGATTCCAAGATTATCTGTGAAATCCTACTCTTTAATTTCCTTCAGAACTAATCAAATTTGGCAGATCTCAAACCTTTTGCCCCCTACATTCCTGGTTCCCAAATGAGCTTCTGTAGTCCTCCCCCAAAATGTTCTGAGTGCTGTTAGCCCTTTACTGTGGAATGAGAGGAGCAACAGACAATGCAGGGGTTTCATGTCAGCAGTTGCAGAAACAATTGTCTGTCATAACTATGGAGTCTCCTACAGCTATTGTGTCTTGCAGTTCCTTCTACCATCATTTATCCCATTGTATTGTGGGTGGGCTTTAAGACCGCACTTCAAAAGTACATCATTTGCTGTAAATTGTTTTAGGATAATGTGAGGTGCTATGAGGTACAATTTTCATCCTTGTTTTGTAAAGTAAATCTCTAATGTCTTGTTTACTTTCTTTCAGCAATTAGAAATAATCACACCATTCCAGCTGTACTTCAATCCCGAACTTATATTTAAACACTACCAAGTAAGTTTGTTTATTAGATTAATGCATAACACTGCATGGTTTGTATATACTCACTATTCCTAATATTTCCAGTTCAGCCACAGTTATTCCCCTTATAATGTTCTGATAATGTCAGAAAATGCTGAATTACACAGGCTGTCATGGCTTTGTGAATTGTAAGTTGAACAGTAAAAATCTAAAATGGCGATGTGAATTGAATTGAATTGAATTTATTGTCATGTGTACCGAGGCACAGTGAAAAGCTTTGTCTTACAAGCAAAACAGGCAGATCACAGAGTTAAATAGCAGAGATAAGTAAATAATAGGTAAACAGCGGCACAAACAAAAACACAAGTACAGGTGAATGTTAAGTGTTTGTGAGTCCATTCAGTATTCTAACAACAGTAGGGTAGAAATCGTTGCCAAACGGGCTGTGCGTGTGTACAGGCTTCTGTCCCTTCTCTCCGATGGTAGAGGTTGTGGAAAAACATTGCCAGGGTGGGATGGATCTTTGAGAATGCTGGCGGCCTTTCTTTGACAGATGGATTCTATAGATGGGATGTTGGCCTTTGTGATTGTCCAGGCAGAATTCACACTCTCTGTAACTGTCTTCGATCTTGAATGGCACAGTTGCCATACCAGATAGTGATACATCCAGACAGAATGCTCTTGATGGTGCACCTATAAAAGTTGGCAAGGGTATTCGCCGTCATGCCAAATGTCCTCAGCTGCCTGAGGAAGAAGAGACGTTGTTGGGCCTTTGTAACCAGTGCGTTCACATGAAGAGTCAAAGAAAGCTTGTTGTGGATGACCACTCCCAGGAGCTTGACACGCTCCAAGAGCTGATTTTTATCAATAGCTATGGTGTCTTTAGTAAGTTATTTGTTCATTTCTCACCCTGTCCCCTGTAGTGTATATCATCGCTCGCCTGCCTACAGTAGTATCTCAATGCTGGGATACATAATTGGCTGCAGGTGACTGATTCCCCAACCTGCATTTAGCAGCTGCCGAAACATCACAGTAAGCATCAGCAACTCTGTCCTTCGAGATAGTTATTGTGAACCTGAAAACATAGTGCTCGCACACAATTATGTCCTTTAGATGTCCTCCTTAGTCTGTTTGTTTTCTCACGTCATTTTAATTGACAATTGTTGGAGACACCCAGTCCTTGCTTTCTTTGCCCCATCCAAAGTTTCTGGTGTTCACTCCTTATTAGTTGATGTTACTAGGATTTTGACTGGCATTATGATGTTGACATTCCCAAAGAACCTTCACAGTTCCAATTTCCTCCTTCCTCAGTACACTGAGTGTCAGTGCTGTGATTTAGCTGAGTACTATCGAGAGGAGCGAGGAATTTTTTTAAAAATGAATCGTAAAGGAATTGAAATGGATTTCCAGACTGTAACATTAATCCGTGTTTTCTTTTCTTGTAGGTTTGGAGATTAATTACAAATTTCCTGTTTTTTGGTACAGTGGGATTTAATTTTTTGTTTAATATGATATTCCTGTATCCTTTTGACAGCTGTTGAAATTACATGTAGAAATTTTTAAAAACTGCTTTTTGTGTAAGAATCAAACTGATTGATGATTGCTAAAGATGTCTGTTTACAAATTGCATTTGCAACAGGTAAAGAAATCAGGTTTAAGGAGAGTGTTTATTCCCTCCAAAAACATTTTTTTGCTTTCATAATTTTTACTTTGATACACCTTGTGTTTTCTTAACCATTACTGCAGATATCGATACTGCCGGATGCTTGAAGAAGGGTCATTCAGGGGTCGAACTGCAGACTTTGTCTTTATGTTTCTCTTTGGTGGATTTTTGATGACTGTATCCTTCAGCTTTTTCTTTAGTATATATGATACCAAACTATTTTCAAAGATCAGTAAATTAATTAATTATATTTTAACAAGCATATAGCTGTCATTCAATAACATCAACATTTTGCCACAGAACTCACTGGCTTCCACTGTCACTCATACCCTTATCCCATCTAATGATAGCTTCCCACAGGCTCCTGGTGAAGATCAATGAATTCAACACAAACTTGAATCACATTAAGGAGTTTCATACCTCTTTAAATCCATTGGTCATTGATCTTAATAACTGGCCTTGGTCTGCTGTGTTTTTATTTTTAATCCATTATTCTCCTCATGCAAGCAATCTCTAGGTTGTGACCTGGTTCCATTCTTGAGTCCATTCAGAAGTGGACTTGTAGGCAAGTCAAACACAAAGCAGGACACTGTAAAATGGCCATTCATAAGTACTGTGAAGTATACATCATATCTTTGATTATTATTTTTAGTTATTATTAATATATCCCATATGGGATTCCATTAATCAGTTTTGTAAGTTGGATGTTCATAAATCATGTATCCCTGTAATGTGTTTCTCAGGTGTTGCAGGTTTTCTATAGTTCTCATAGCTTCCATGCCTTGCATAGCTTCCACCTTGCCCATGGCACTGTCACATCTGGCAGTGACTGATGTATACGTCTTCATCATTTGCTTTAGTGCTTAAAATATTCCATTGTTCCATTTTTCTGGTGGAGTTGCCTCATTGAGCATTTTGATCCAACCAGGACAGCTTGAACACAGGGGAAAATTGCAAGCAATCAAAGAGCACAGTAAATTATTAAACCTAAGCTTTACTTACATCGGGTAGATCATGGTGCCTTACTGAAATGGGTAATGAGGGCAACCTCTCCCTGTTCTCTCCCTCCTCTGACTTTCCCCCAATTGTCATCCATGCACCTGTTCTCTTGTTCTTGTTCTTCTCAGTCCACTCCTTTTATTCACCCCACCTTACCTTCTTTGACACAGGCAGAAATCTGCTAATCCTGTTGAAAATGTTTGACTTTTTTCCTCCTTAACTTTATGTCAGATCTTTGGCTTGTTTGTCAATCTAGTGTTCCTGGGTCAGGCCTTTACTATAATGCTCGTCTATATATGGAGCAGGCGAAATCCTTACGTCAGGATGAACTTCTTTGGGCTCCTTAATTTTCAGGCTCCATTCCTGCCCTGGGTATTAATGGGCTTCTCATTGTTGCTTGGGAATTCAATCATAGTGGATTTGTTAGGTAAGCAAGCAATGCTGTGTCAAGGAAAAGCATTGAACAGTGTGTAAGTGGTATTTTTTGAATGTACATGTGATATGGTCTGATCATTTCATGGTATTATTTGGAAAGGAAACTGGAAATTTGGTGTGGTTAACTGTTGGTGCGATGCTGCATTCAAATCAATTCTGAATTGTATCCTGCTCACATACTTCCTAATGTGTAGAAATTACAGTGACCTGTAAATCTGCTTACAATTATCTTTCTTTTAAGTAGCCTTTTAATCATTTGACCACCATCTGCTGTCTTTAATATTGTTGGAAGATAATATATCCCTGGATTAGTAGGTTGAATAGAAACACAAATAGCATAAGAATAAAAATCCTGTACAAACAAAAGTCTCAAACCTAATAGATCCACTTCCTTTATTTTCTGTTTTATCAGTTCATTTATATTTCCAGCATATCTTTAGTTATTCATTCAGATAGGAAAATGATGGCAGTCTTGTGCAGATGCATCCACTACAGGTCACCTGTGCCCAGTCTGATTGTCTAATCATGTTTCTAGTGTCCTAGCAATGCAAATCCTTCCCTTTCTAGCTACGTATTTACCTGTCTTGTACTGACTTGGGCACACAATCCCTGGAGATCATGCTTCTGATCTCACATTTAATTTGCACAGTCACTCTGACATTCTGCGCACAATGATCGGTTTGTCCACATTGACTTCCTGTTGTGAAAGTCACTACACACATGGATCTGACAGCCTTGCACAGCAGAATTAGTAATACGAATTACTAATGCTAGTTATGATCCCAGCTGATGGTAATACAAGTCAGATCCTAGAATTAAACCTAGCTTGATGGATCGTATTTTGCCACTTCAACACATCACCATGTCCCCTTGCTAACATCCCTAGCTCAAGCTTACTACAGTGCTCAAGCAAAGCTCAGCACAAGCTGAAAGATCAGCACCTCATTTTCTTTTTAGGAACTCTGTAGCCTTTTGGATTCAATAGCGAGTTCAACTATTTTAGAGCTTGAGGACATGTCCTTACCCAAACCTGCACACACCCAGTCTTGTCTTCATGTGGGCTGCTACTACACACAGCCCATTGCCAGCTACCAATAGCCCCCATCAGCAGCTATTCATTTTCATGATAGACTTTTAATTGTTCCTTTGTTTTTCTCTCTCTTTGGGCTCAATCTTTATTTATTGTTTATTCTGTACCTTTTCCCCACACCATCTTCTGTGTAAGTATTAATCTTTCCTCAGCTACCATCAGTTCTGAAAAAGAGTCATTAGGATCTGAAGATTGACTTTGATTTCTGTCCAGAGATACTGTCAGACCTGTTGACCTTTTCCAGCAATTTCTGTTTTTGTTTCTGATTTCCAGCGTCTGCAGTACTTTTGGTATTTTGTGTATGTGTTGACAAAATGTTTTTATCTGTTTGGTTAATGAACTTGGTAGTTAGTCACAGAGACATATCCTCTTGAGGTTTAGACTTTCTTTCAGAGCGCAATAGATTGTTATTACATAAAAGTTTGTATTTTTAATTATTCTATCTAAATGTAGATGACAATTAGCAAGTTCCAACTAGAATCATAGAATCCCTTTGGCATAGAAGCAGGCCATTCTGGGTGTTCAGGTCCATTGTTCCCTAAAGTTGGCAATGCAGGTAGATCAAGTGGTCAAGAAAGCATACGGCATGCTTTCCTTCATCGGATGGGGTATTGAGTACAAGAGTTGGCAGGTCATGTTACAGTTGTATAGGACTTTGGTTTGGCCACATTTGCAATACTGTGTACAGTTCTGGTCATCACATGCTTAAAAGGATGTGGATGCTTTGGAGGGGGTGCAGAGGAGGTTCACCAGGATGTTGCTTGGTGTGGAGAGTGCGAGCTATGAAGAGAGTTCGAGTAGATTAGGATTATTTTCATCAGAAAGACAAAGATTGGAGGGGGCACCTGATTGAGGTCTACAAAATCATGAGAGGTATAGACAGGACGGATAGCTGTTTCCCAGAGTGGGGAACTCCATTACTCGGGATCACGAGTTCAAAGTGAGGAGGGGAAGTTTAAGGGAGATATGCGTGGAAAGTTCTTTACGTAAAGGGTAGTGGATGCCTGGAACGTGTTGCCACCGGAGGTAGTAGAGGCGGGCATGATAGGGTGTATCAAGACGAATACATGAATGGGCAGGGAGCAGAGGGATACAGATCCTTAGAACATAGGTGACAGGTTTAGATAGGGGATCTGGATCGGCGCAGCCTTGGAGGGCCAAAGGACCTGTTCCTATGCTGTAATTTCTTTATTCATTCGGTCCATCAAGTACACATCAACCCTCCCTAGACCATCCTGCCATACCCATCCCCTGTAATCCTGTTTCCCAAGGCTAACTCGCCTAGCCAGTATATCCATGGACACCATGGGCAATATAGCATGGCCAATCCATCTAACCTGCACATCTGTAGACTGAGAGAGAAACCAGAGCACTCAGCAGAAACCCACACAAACACATAGAGAATATGCAAGTTCCACACAGACAATTGCCTGAAGGTGGAATCAAATCTGGTTCCCTGGTGCTGTAAGGGAACACTGCACAGCTAAATTTTAACCTTTTTCCCCAATATCACTGTCCATTGTAGACACTTTAAAGTCCAGAAAAATTATACCATTATCTCAGCTCTTTAAGTTTCTATTTATTGACATAAATGTTTCACAAATCTGAGAATTGAAATTATTTTAGTTTTAATAACGTGCAGATTTCTAACCAAATTCTCCTGATTTGGAAGTTTCATGAACTAAAATTTCGGATCAAATTTCGGTATGAATTATACTGTAAACCCTTAGGAACATTAACATACAGACGGGATCTGGGCCTGCAGGTCCACAGTTCCCTAAAAGTTGTAACTCAAGTGACCAAGGTGATTAAGAAGGCATATGGCATGCTTGCCTTCATCAGCCTGGGCATGGAGGACAAAAGATTGGCAAACATGTTGCAACCCTTGTTAGGCCTGGAGTATTGTGTGCAGTTTTGGTAACTGCACTACTAGAAGGATGTGGAGGCTCTGGAGAGAGTGCAGAGAAGGTTCATCAGGATGTTGCCTGGTCTCGAGAGCATCGGCTATAAGGAAAGGTTAAAAAGACTGAGATTGTTTTCACTGGAAAGTCGGCGGCTGAGAGGAGACCTGATAGAGGTCTACACAATTATGAGAGGCGTAGATAGGGTAGATAGTCAGAGCTCTTTCCCAGGGTTGGAGTTTCAATTCTAAGGGGATACCGGTTCAGGTGAGAGGGGGTAAGTTGAAGGAAAACGTGCGAGGGAAGTTTCTCATGCAGAGATTGGGAAGAGCCTGGAATGCACTGTCAGAAAAGGTGATGGAAGCAGGCAAGATTTAAGAGGCATCTGGATGGTTACATGATTAGAGGGATATGGACCGAATAAGGGCAGAAAGTTTGTTTTTTAGTTTATTTAGGGCACAATGATCAGCACAAGCTTAGAGGGCTAAAGGCCCTCTTCCTGTGCTGTACTTTTCTTTGTTCTATAAACTCTTCTGCAGAATGATTTGTCACAAGGAACTCCTTCTAGGAAAGAAACTAAACTTGCATCTGCATTCGAGTTTGGCAATTTCTGAATTACATTTTTTTTAAACTTGCTCAATTCTAGCAAGGTTAGATCTCACGCAATACAGGGAGAACTAGCCATTTGGATACAGAACTGGCTCAAAGGTAGAAGACAGAGGGTGGTGGTGGAGGGTTGTTTTTCTGACTGGAGGCCTGTGACCAATGGAGTGCCACAAGGATCGGTGCTGGGCCCTGTACTTTTTATCGTTTACAAAAATGATTTGGATGCGAGAATAAGAGGTATAGTTAGTAAGTTTGCAGATGACACCAAAATTGGAGGTGTAATGGACAGTGAAAAAGGTTACCTCAGATTACAACAGG
Organism: Hemiscyllium ocellatum; assembly: GCF_020745735.1. Lineage (NCBI taxonomy): Eukaryota > Metazoa > Chordata > Chondrichthyes > Orectolobiformes > Hemiscylliidae > Hemiscyllium > Hemiscyllium ocellatum. The sequence goes on from NC_083431.1 coordinate 54,399,789, forward strand.
ATCTTGATCAGAGGGGCCAATGGGCTGACAAGTGGCAGATGGAGTTTAATTCAGATAAATGCGAGGTGATACATTTTGGGAAAGCAAATCTTAGCAGGACTTATACACTTAATGGTCAGGTCCTAGGGAGTATTGCTGAACAAAGAGACCTTAGAGTGCAAGTTCATAGCTCCTTGAAAGTGGAGTCGCAGGTAGGTAGGATAGTGTTGAAGGTGTTTGGTATGCTTTCCTTTATTGGTCAGAGTATTGAGTACAGGAGTTGGGAGGTCATGTTGTGGCTGTACAGGACATTGGTTAGGCCACTGTTGGAATATTGCGTGCAATTCTGGTCTCCATCCTATCGGAAAGATGTTGTGAAACTTGAAAGGGTTCAGAAAAGATTTACAAGGAAGTTGCCAGGGTTGGAGGATCTGAGCTATATGGAGAGGCTGAACAAGCTGGGGCCGTTTTCTCTGCAGCGTCGGTGGCTGAGGGGTGACCTTATAGAGGTTTACACAATTATGAGGGGCAAGGATAGGATAAATAGACAATGACTCCCCCACCCCAGGGAAAAGACTAGAACTAGAGGGCATAGATTTAGGGTGAGAGGGGAAAAGATATAAAAGAGACCTAAGGGGCAACTTTTTCACACAGAGGGTGGTACATGTATGGAATGAGCTACCAGAGGAAGTGGTGGAGGCTGGTACAATTGCAACATTTAAAAGGCATCTAGATGGGTATACGAATAGGAAGGGTTTGGAGGGATATGGGCCGGGTACTGGCAGGTGGGACTAGATTGACTTGGGATATCTGGTCAGCATGGACAGATTGCACGGAAGGGTCTGTTTCCATGCTGTACATCTCTATGACTATTCTTCTGAACTGAAAGCAATGACTTTAAGTGTTTACCCTATCTGCCATAAACCCAACAGTATGAGCGTATTTCAAATAACACCACTGAGGTGTACAGTCAGCTGCTTTTTGACAAATGCTGGATTTAGCTCACTCCCATAATAACTCACTGACCTTTCTCATTGTAAATAAAACATTTCACAAAAGTAACCAACACCCATCTGCTTCTATTTTGAAGTATAAATTCAAAAATTATTTTAATATGGAAATATAACACATCCTTTTTTATCCATAGAGTTCCTTCCTTCTCTCACACCTGTTGTACAGTGTTGATGATACACTTAGCCTGAGGATTTGAGAGAATTTTTACTTTTCCATGAAGACTTTTAACATCAAAAGGAAATTGCACTCTCAAAGCAATATTTCTAACAAGCATTTCATTTAAGTGAACAATCCCTTTGAGGTCCTTAAAAGGTGTCAGACCACATTTCAGGGATTGAGAGAGCTGATTTGGCAGCATATTTAGGAAGGGAATATTGACCGGAAAATGTGTAGATTCATCATTGTGATACCTGGACTCCAAAAGTTAAATTACAATGTGAGAAGAAAATGGGGCAGTGTTTCCTGGAACTTAGAAGGCAGCAGGGACGATTTGATAGTTAAATAGGACAGGTAGAAACTATTTCTTTTCGTCAGACATCTAGGACAAGTAATCATCATCTAATCACTTGATCCAGATCTATTAGGAATTAATCCAGGAAACACTGCATGTGTGTACAAGTTTGGAATTCTCATCCACAACCAATAATTGATGCTGGATCAATTATTAATTTTAAATCTGAGATTAGTTTTGTTAATGATGGTATTTGGGAAATATGGGGTAAGGTGGTAATATGAAGTTAAGTCATTGAATAGCTTGAATATAATGAATGGCTGAACATACTTGAGGGACCAAATAGCCCTACTCCTGTTTCTAGATGCTGGCACCATATTCTCAGTCCTGCCAAACCTTGAGCCTTCTTTCTGATGCCCCAAGAACCCCCTCTGTGCCCTAAGGATCCTTATTCTCAAGGCATCCAGTATTTATAAAACCTTCCATGGACCCAGAGTAAATGAGGTGTTTTGATGGAGCAGAGAAGGCAAAACCATTTCCACTGACAGAGTTGAAATAATTGGTTTAACAGACGCTGGGGAAATGTGGAGAAATTATTTTATGCAACAAGTTGTTTCATCCGGATTGCACAGCCTGAAAGGAAGGCAGAAAAACATTCAGTGCATTGGATAAATACTTTGTGGATAAACAACGGGGAGTGAACCTGATTGGATAGCTTCCGTTATAGGCCTAAGATTCCACAATGCAAGAGGTCTGAAAAATCCATTGCAAGTTGATGGTAATCTGGAGGAAACAAGTCCTGTTGACAGCGTACTTCACTATGCATTTAAGGTCGTGCTGCAGCTATTTTGTCTTTCTAGCTTTACCTAGTTGTTGTTTGATTTTAGGAATCGCTGTTGGTCATATCTATTATTTCTTGGAAGACGTATTTCCAAACCAACCTGGTGGGGGTCGGCTGCTCAGGACACCAAACATTTTGTAAGTTGTTTTTATTGAAGTGATCATTGTTTGGGATATATGATAGAATCTCTAAAATGTGGAAGTAGGCCATTGAGCCCATCAAGTTCACAGCACCCTCCGAAGAGCATCCCACCCAGACCACCCCCAACACCCCACCCTATCCCTGTAACCCTGCATTTCCCATGTCTAATCCATCTACCCTGCTCATCCCAGTTTGCTATGGGCAATTTAACATGGCCAATCCACCTAACCTGCACATCTTTGTACTGTAGGAGGAAACCAGGGTACCAAGAGGTCTTCTAGAGTTACTGTAATCTCCCTTTCAGAAATATTATCACTGCCCACCTCCCTTCAAGACTGTCCTGAGCTGAGTTAACAAAGAGGCTGAATGTGACTGCAACATGCCTCTCCTTGTTCTCATTACAGTCAATCACTCCATGCTCCTCTAGCTCTCCCCTGTATTAATGATATACAGGTAGCATGGGGAAGCAGGACCCAGAGGTTGAGGTTTGGATGGTGAGCGATTGATGCATGTTGTGGGCGAAACTTTTGAAGGGGTTTAGATTTTCAGAGGCATCCTTGTGGTTGCCATTTTGCTCGCTGGGTGTATGACAGCAGGTGCCTGTTATTATCTCAGAACTACCTCACAATGTTTGTGTAACACACAGTGTGTAAGCATTGATGCAGAGACAGAGCTGGGGTTTACAACATAACTCGCTTCTGGCAAATCCATTGACCAATCATCACCTACTTTGGCCTACTTTGCCAGCTTGGAGAGAAGAGTCCACTGTTGCCTTGTTGGCACCCTGAGCTGATCCAATTGGTATGGCCACCTTTATTCATCTTGAGTAGTACAGGATATCATACTGCTGCATTTATTCCAGAAACAAAGACTGATTTTGTGCTTTGTTCCCATTGTGAACCACAGTAGTCTCTCCGTACCTGCGGGGGATGTGTTCCAAGACCTACAAAACCACGGATAGGTGTGAACCCATTCATTTAAATGGGAAACGTACCTTCCCAGCAGTCCCTAGTCCCTGATTCCAGAAGGTAAACTGCAGGTAACTGTAACCATGGAAACTGGACCCCTGGATATGGGGTCACCCTATACTGTGAAGATTGTGACCTGATCTGATAATTCACACCCAGCCTGATGTGCAAGTTTTGCTATTGACTATTGTTGTTATTTGGGAAATATGGGGTAAGGTGGTAATATGAAGTTAAGTCATTGAATAGCTTGAATATAATGAACGGCGGAACATACTTGAGGGACCAAATTGCCCTACTCCTGTTTCTAGATGCTGGCACTATATTCTCAGTCCTGCCAAACCTTGAGCCTTCTTTCTAATGCTGTTATGTTGTTTCCATAACTAATCCCAGGAATGGGGTCTGTTTTCTCTGGCAGGAAAATTGTTTTTGATATTCCGGAAGAAGACCCCAACTACAATCCATTGCCTGAGGACCGGCCTGGGGGTTTCAACTGGGGTGAAGGACAGCGACTTGGGGGCTAGATGCAAACCAGCTGTAAGCAGCAAACACTCTGCAGGACCTCAAAGGATGTATTTGTTCTCTTTTGCCTCCCTATGTTCCCTGTCACTCTGGTTCAGTTCAATAAATGCCACCTTGCAGACTGCCAATGACTCACCCATCAGCAAGCACATTCTGTATGATGGATACCTGTCAAATCTCGAGGGCATATTATAATTGGCCAATAGTGCCTGCAGCGTTGTTTGTTTTACTGGAATCACTGACATTTCGATGAGATTTATTCCATCAAACTGGAGATCTGAGTGTTCACATTACTTGTCTCTTGGAAGATCAAATCTCTGAAGTCGCATTCACCTCAATTGAATGTGTAGCCATAATTTTTATATAACTGATCGTTTTTATGAGAAATTGCTGACTGCTGTAAGAATTCTTTTACAATGAAAACAGAACTCAACCCATCAGACCTCACTGTGATCAGAGAGATCAAATTTCCGAGCAAAAAGACAGCAGATGGAGTCTTTGATCTATTGTCAGCAGGATTAATGCAAGAATATGTTACCTAAGCACAGTCAACCTCCACAGTCTTTCCATTGATCTATTTTGTCAGTCACACATGTGGACAGCTAAGCCCAGTAGATGTCAGTTTAGCCTGTAGCTAACCAGTATTGGTTAAACAGACTAATCAGTTGGTATTACACATTCTTTCCCTGTTACAGGCTGGTGTCAGATGTGTAACCTGTTCAAACACAGAAAACTTTACACAATTAGCTACCAATAATCTGAGAATACCTTCGGAACTTTATCAGTGTTGCAAAGCCTGGCAACTAGGTAACGTAAACCTGCAGCTAGAAATGTGTTTGCTTGTGATATGTTAATTCTGAGATTCACACAACCCAATATAAGCTGCCCAAGTAATGGAGTGGGTATGTAATCTTACTGTCAGAAATGATTTGACAGCAGAAGGCAAACATTTCAGATGCATGCAATGGGAGGCTGAGATATCGTTTTCTGTAAACTAATCCTCTATTAAATTCTTACAAATTAATTAGCAGCACCCAATTGTAGAGATATCTCAAACAAATTGCCTTCAAATCCAAATATTAAGAATGTGTGGTCTATATTACAACTGCCAACTTGGATAAATTCCATTAAATGAAGCATGTATAACACGATTCTCGTGTTCACAATGTCCCACATGAATCTTAGCTGGGCTGGTGTCCTTGCTGACAGAAGTTGATTGCAGGCTGGAATTACTAGCTTTTGATTACAAAGCAGTGTTTAATTTCAAGGTCCAAGAACCAGAGGAAATGCTGTGAGCACAACGGGACTAACAGCAGATCAACCAAATGACTGTGAACCAAGAGCAACTCTGTAATCGGGCAGGGAGATTGACAAGCTAAAAACTGTTCTTCTCATATAAACGAGAAAACATCGCAGATGTTGGAAATCTGAAATGTGAAGATGCCGGAAATACTCCGCAGGTCAGGCAAAATTTCTGAAGAGAGAAGGCTAACATTTCGTAAAATGGTTTGGACACTGGGGAGAACTCCCCTGCTCCTCTTCAGAATGGTGTGTAGATATTTTATGTTGGTGTGAAAACCTGTACTCCAGTAAACCACAGACTTGTACTGCAAAGTTTGAAACATTTTAATCAATTCACACTTGTGCCAAATCTGAAGTACTTTGGATGATTCTAATCATAAAATTTGATTTGCTAATTGTGAAACTGTTGAGTATAATCTGTGCTTACAGCAGCTTATTGAGTGCTCTAACAGAGCTACATTCTTAACTGGTTTCTTAACTATTTCAGCATATCTGATAGAGTGAACAGGAGTCTCATGTTTTTATCCTCTCTAGTTATTTTCATCAAAGCCTTTTGACAGAAATTAAATTATTTCAGTTAAAATATTTATCTCAAGATTCCTCTTTATACATGTTCCACTCCAAATCCTGCAGTGAGGGGTAGTAGGAGTAATGAGAGAAACTATTCAGTGTCTAGAAATATTCCTGACTGATAGATACTGAGATACAGCTACAGATATCTTCGTGAGACGGGACTGCAAAATGCCAGCTGGTGTCCAGATATGTTTCTGAGGGAAATGGATTAAGATACAATAAACAGTGTGCAGAAGTCTCCCTGAGAGTCTGGAGATAAAGGGGTCTGAGTATAGAGATGCACAGAAATCACTGAGGGAGAGGAAGTGAGAGACTGTAGTCTCTAAACAGATACCTCCTTGAAAGAAAGACTACAAAGACCAGATGAAGAAATGGCAGTTGTGACAGTGATCAAGAGTCTTGCAATTAAATAGTGCTTTTCACGACCTCAGAATGTTCCAACTATTCTCTAGCTAATGAAGGACTTTTGCAGGACTCTCACTATTGTGATGTTGAAAATTCTGATTTGTGCACAGCAATATTCCACTCTCAACAATGCGGTAGTGACCAGATAACTTATTTTTAATTATGCTGATAGGGGATCAATATTGATCAGAACACCAAGTAGATGTAATGGACAAGAGAAATTGCAGTCTGCAGATGCTGGAGATCAGAGCTGAAAATGTGTTGCTGGAAAAGTGCAGCAGGTCAGGCAGCATCCAAGGAGCAGGAGAATCGACATTTCAGGCATGAACCATTCCTGAAGAAGTGCTCATGCCCGAAACGTCGATTCTCCTGCTCCTTGGATGCTGCCTGACCTGCTGCGCTTTTCCAGTAACACATTTTCAGATGGAATGGACAGACAAGTGATAAGTGAAATTTAATGCAGAAAACTGAAGCAATTTATTTTGGTAGGAAGAGCAAGGAGAGAATATTCTAGGGGAAGCGCAGGAATAAAGAGCTAGGGTATAGGTGCAGGAATCTTGACAGTTTTTGAAAAGGGTTAAGGAGGCTGGGTTGTAAAAAATGAGGTGAAGGCTATAAAGACAAGGACATTATGGTGAACCTTTCTAAAATACTGGTTAACCTCAAATGAAATGTTGTTCAGTTTTGGGTACTGCACTTAGGAATGGGAAGGATTTGGAGAGGGTACAGAAAAGATTCATAGTTATGTGGATAGATTTCCAAGATAGCTACCGGAAAAATACCATAGCTGCTGTAAATACGAAACAAACGCAGAGAACACTGGAGAAACTACATATCTTGCAGCATCTGTGTAGAGGGAAACAAAGTTAACATTTCAAGTCCACTGGCACATCAGGACTGAAGAAGATTCACAGAAGACTTCTCTTTTCATAGATGCTGCCAGGCATGCTGAGTTTCTCCAGCATTTGTGTTTGTTTGGATAAATTGGGATTGTTCTCCTTGGGAGAAGGATGAGAAGAAAAGAATAGGAATAAACCATTGGTGATCCATTGGTGAAAGGATCTAGAGCAATGTGGCACAGGTATGTTGGAATTGGGGAGAAAGGAATAGCAGGAGTAACAATAAATGCAAAGATGTCACACAGCGTATGGTTCAAATCTGGAATATGCTGTTTGAGTATTATGGTGAAGGTAGATTAAATTGAGACTTTCAAAAGGGAATTAGAGAATTACTTGAAATGGGAGAATATGCAGGCAATGGGATAAAGGCAGGGCAGTGGCTGTAGGTGAATTACTCCTTCATAGAGTAATTATTCAGTGGTTTGAATGGCCTCACTCTGGGTGGTAAACGTTCTGTGACTCATTTATGAGAATGGATCCAGGGATGAGGGACTTAATTACAAGGAAAGTTTAGAGAAACTTGTTCGATTCTGCTTTAGAGAGGGTTGGAGGGAATTTTGATGTGACATTTAAAATCATGAGGGATCTGGACAGAGTTCATTGAGACAAATTATTCCTAAAAGTGAGGTTCAAGAACCTGAGAGCATAGATTTAGAGTGATTGGCAAAAGAATCAATGTCTAAAAGAAGAAAAACCACTTAAATGCACTATGTTACCTGAGAATGTGGTGGAGCCAAATTCAAAAAGGGTTTTCAAAAAGAAATTGGATCAGTATCTGAAATGAATATACTTGTGGGTTTGTGGGAAAAGGGCAGGGTTGTGGGACTAGTTGAGTGCCTCATGCAGAGCTTCAGTAGACCAAATGGTCTCCTTTGCTGTAACTATTCCACAATTCTTTTAAAAACTGCAGCATACTGGAAGATTATAACCAGTTCATCACAATCTCTGCAATTACTTCTTTCACATAAGGATGCAGATCATGATGTATTTGTTGCCACTTAATTCCATTGATTTCACCAGGACTACGACTAATGCTGGTTTTAAAGTTCCTCATGCCTGCTACACCCTTGGTTCCTCATGATTCCAGGATTATTTTTGTGTCTTGTGAGAACAGATAAAGTTCATATCTGCTGTCATTCCTCTATGTGCTGTCTGACCAGGGCTTTTTGTTGCTTCAATCTGATTTCACCTCTTTGTTTCTAGTCCTCAAAATATCAAGGCCCACATTCCATTAGCTCTATTGATCATTTTCTGAACTAAGTTTTCATTTATGTCTTTGGGATTTGCACCAAAGTTTTGCACTAGTTACAAATCTCCTTATTCCCTCCTTATGTGCAAAGTTGCCTACACTGAAAACCATTTACTATGGTTTAAAGTCTCTGCCATTTAATTCCACCTGTCTTAGCCTCTAACAAATTCGTATTTACTTTCACCAGTGCATTCCTATTTACAAAGCTATTAACATGTTCACAATTTGCTTTTGTATCTCTTTCGAGTATACTTTCACACTCTCGTGCTTGTCAGGTTCGTGGTTGTCCTTTGCCAAATTCTAAAATCCTCCCAATCTTCAGACTTACTAAATCTTTTGGCAGCAGTATAAGGTTTTTGTTATGATCTGATACCATCCTTAATTCCTGTTATTAACTGTAGTTATCCACCATCATATCTTCTAATGTAGTTTCCAAATCTATCTTAACCAAGTTGCCCCTCATATATTGTATTGTTTAGATTTGAGACCCTAGCTAAATCACTTTTAAGCTCATCATGAAATTCCATCATGTTCTGGTCATCCCTTTCCATAGATTATGAATTCTGCTTTTCTCATTGCACAATAATCAATACCAACTAGCTCATTTTCCAGTTGGGTCTTTATTGTACTGCTCTAGAAAACTAACTTGAATTTATTGCATGAACTAATCTTCCACAATATAACTGCAAATTTATTTGGCTGGTCTTTAAGAAGAATTATGATACCATGATTACAATATTATGGTATTAAATGTACATTTATTTTCCTGATTTATACTCATTCATATACAGCAATCACTTAAAGCCCAAAAGCAATGCAATCCTAGTTTGTGGAATCTGTCCTTATAATTTAGCCTTTGAAATGCAGGTATAATTTTGGTAAACTTATGCTGCTCTCTCACCAAAGCCTTTTTTTTAATCCTTTTTACAGATCTGCTGTCATTCCTCTATGTGCTGTCTGACCAGGGCTTTGTGCTGCTTCAGTCTGATTTCACCTTTTTGTTTCTAATCCTCTACAGTTAAAGACCTGTATTCATTAGCTCTGTTGATTATTTTCTGAACTTCATTTTCATTTATAACTCTGGGATTTGCATCAAAGTGTTGCACCATTTACAAATCTTCTTAATCTCTCCTTTTTAGGTGCAAAGGTGCCTACACTGAAAACCATTTACCACCATTTTGGCTATTAATCTATCAGTATCATTGTAAATTTTACACTTCCATTTAATTTGTTTATAATTTCATTTATCTTTGTCCATCAGGAAATTTGGATATGTCGTTATCTATCAAGTAGAAGATGATTGCATAGTGGTAATGTCACTAGTAATCAATCACTCCAGACTAAACAATTGCAAAATATGAATTTGGATCCCACCATGATAGGTAATGAAATTTAGAGTCATAGAGATGTACAGCATGGAAACAGACCCTTTGGTCCAATCCATTCATGCCGACCAGATATCCCAACCCAATCTAGTCCCACCTGCCTGCACCTGGCCAATATCCCTCCAAACCCTTCCTATTCATGTACCCATCCAAATGCCTCTTAAATGTTGCAATTGTACCAACCTCTACCACTTCCTCTGGCAGCTCATTCCATACACGTACTACCCTCTTTGTGAAAAAGTTGCCCCTTAGGTCTCTTTTACATCTTTCCCCTCTCACCCTAAACCTATGCCCTCCAATTCTGGACTCCCTGACCCCAGGGAAAAGACTTTGTCTATTTACACTATCCATGCCCCTCATAATTTTGTAAACTTCTATAAGGCCACCCCTCAGACAAGCTAGTCTAGTGGTGACCATTTAACTTTTGTTGATTATTGTAAAAGCCCATCTGGATTAATAATATCCATTAGAGAAGGAAATCTATCATCCTCATATTGTATCAAGGTAGGATTAATCTCATTGCGAAGGCATTCCCGCGGTGTCAGCGACCATAATATTATTACATTTTACATTCAGTGTGAGAGAGAAGAGGGAAGGCTGAATTCAAATAAGGGCAGTTATGAAGGTATGAAAGCAAAAATGGCTAAAGTGATTTGGCAAATGAAATAGGTCAGCAGGTATACAGTGGGATATTTCAGAATAGACACATTCCAACAAGTAAGCAAAATTCCTACAGATCCACCAACTGTGGTTAATTGAGATGTTAAAGATGGCCTCAAATCAAAAGAAAAAAAGAATATTTGTGCAAAGACAAGTGGCAGGTCAGAAGATGGGACAGAATAAAGAAACAGCAAAGAATGACCATGGGCGGCACGGTGGCACAGTGGTTAGCACTGCTGCCTCACAGTTCAATTCCCGCCTCAGGTGACTGACTATGTGGAATTTGCACATTCTCCCCGTGTCTGCTCGGGTGCTCCAGTTTCCTCCTACAGTCCAAAAATGTGCAGGTTAGGTGAATTGGCCATGCTAAATTGCCTGTAATGTTAGGCACAAGGGTAAATGCAGGGGTATGGGTCTGGGTGGGGGCGGGTCAGTGTGGACTTGTTGGGCTGAAGGGCCTGTTTCCACACTGTAAGTAATCTAATCAAACTATAAATAAGAAGGGAAAAATTGATAGTCAGAAATATAAAAACAAATAAGTGTTTCTCTAAATATTTAGAGATTTAACAAGGTGAGTGATTGCCAAAGTCAGATTGGAAAGTTAATTGCAGATTAATTGATAAGGTGTTTTGTATCAGTCTTCACTATCGAGGAGCTGAAAAGTGCAGCACTGGAAAAGCACAGCATGTCAGGCAACAACCAAGGAGCAGGAGAGTCGATGTTTCAGGTATAAGCCTTTCATCACTAGAGAGAATACAAGTAACATTCCAGAAGCAGCAATGGAACTATGGAAAATCACAATTGCCAGTGAAATAATACTACATAAATTGTAGGAACTGACAAAAACTCAGATCCTATTGGACTTTATCCTAGAGTTTTAAAAGAAGTGCCTGATGAGCTAGTATCAGTTAAAACCAATGCATTGCTTTTAATTTTCCAAGATTCTGTTGGTTCAGGGATTGTTCCGTTAAATTGGAAGATAGTTAATAAACCAAAGGAACATATGTTAAATGGTAGGACCCTAGGGAGTATACCCTTGAAGGTAGGTAAGGTGGCTAATGAGGTATTAGGATACTTGCCTTTATTAGTCAAGAAGTTGAATACAAGAGCAGGGAGGTTATGATAACTGTATGAGATATTGTTTAGGCAACATTAAAGAAGTGAAGTAAAAGCATAAGAGAGGGTGCAGAGGATGTTGCCTGGGTTAGAGAGTTTCAATGATGGGATTAGATTTTCTTAGAGTTGTTTTCCTTAGCAGAGGAAGCTGAATAGTAGATGCTAGATAACAGGCATGAACACAATGAGTCAAAGGGCCTTTCTCTGTGCTGTAAAAACTGTATGACTGAAGTGGGGGGGTGAGAGGTTATCAGGAGTATGAGGGTGGACATAAGATTATGATCAATTCAAACAGGATCTTAATGAACAGCAAAGCAGGCTTGAGGGACTAAATGGCATACTCTTGTTTCATATTCATATGTTTGTATCCTTACCTGGTCTGCCCTACATATGACTTCAGATCCACTCTTAAGTACCCTCTGAACAAATCAGAGATGGGCAATAAATGCTGGTTTGATCAGTGATGCCACACTCCATAAATGAAAAAAACAAATCCCATCAGCAAAGTCATTATTGAAAATGGGATAATTGACATCCCAACAGATGCAGGACATCATTAATCACATCCTGCCAATCAGAAATAATCCACTCTTTGGACTTTCTGTCTCCCGTCACTCTGTAATTTTTAAAAATGGACTAATAACTTTCCTTTGATTCCACAAGCTTCAATTGTGGCTAACAGTCTCTTAAGAGGGAATGACTACCTGACATTTACAGAAATAACAAAGAAATGTGCCTGTTTATTATTTGATTCATCTCTTCAAAACATGTTATCAAGTTAGTCAGGTGTGATCTACTCTTTATAAATACAGTCCTTTGTGACTAACTGAAACTCTAGGGTTAGTCACTCTAGGCTTCATTTTTGTACTCTAGCAATTTCCAGATAGCAAATGTTAGACTATCTGGTCTTCCATTTTTTCTTTCTCATCTTTCCTAAGTGTTGGAGTTACATCTGTAATTTTCCAATTTAAAGGAACAGATCCCAACTTGATGGAAATTTGCAATATTTTCATTAGGGCATCTGTAAAAGCCTTCAGAATCTTTCAAAACCAGAAATGGCGACCATCTTCTCCTGGAGAATTGTCTCCGTTCTCTACATTCCTGTTATTTTGCTGAATGTTAAATTTGATAGATCTCTGCCGCTGATTCGATATTAGTTTCCTTTTCGGTATCAAATGGGTTTTAAAATGCTATAGCGTGTCCTGAGAGTTTAAAATATGCTACCAAATACAACTTTTCTTTGTTATCTATAAGATAATATAAGAGTCTAAATGTCCTTCCTTTTAGTTCAGCACTGGGCAATGTTTATGTTTCCAGCTAACTTTCAGTGTTTCATTACTATTGGAAAAATATTTTAAAAGCTGCTCTGGCTGTACTTTGTGGCTGACAGAGGAATGGAATTCAGATTCCGCAGAGAGGATATTCCCATAGATTGTGGGAATCTTGGTAACTCTCAGATATTCTAAATATTGAGTTCTGCAGAAATGTTCATTCATTTCTGAGACCACCATCTTTACAATGCACATACAATTGTTAATAATCTGATGTTATTCAAATACTAGTTACAGTAAGCTGCAGCTGCTCTGATTGGAGAGATGAGTTCTACTGTGGATTATACACACTTTCCTCGTCTGGAAATGCTGCTCTTCAACTAAGCAGAATATTTTTGTCCAGACATTATTGGTTAGGTGATTTTTACTATAAATTGTTATATTTTCTCAGGTATACAAATACATCAAGTTTTGTTTTCAATGTTAAGCCTTAATTTATTTAAACTATTTGAGAGAGTTTTGAATCACTTTATATTGCATGAATTGTCAGAGAAAATGGATTCCTGGAAGTATCTCTGGCCTGTATAGATAAATATATTACACAAGCTGCTTGAATTACTGACCATCTTAGTACGAAACAGTGGTGGAAGTGGGGTCTCAAATCCTGTTGAAGTTTTATACTGACACAGACATTAATGAGTTTTCTAGGTATCTGAACCAAGCTGAATTAGAAACAGAAGTAGGCCATTTGGCCCCTGGTTCTGCACACACATACCTTCGGGAACATCCTCCCTGAATCTATGCTGTCTAGTCCTGTTAGAATTTTATAAGTTTCTATGAGATCCCCCTCATTCATGTGAACTCTGGCAAAAACAATCCTAACCTCATTAATCTCTCCTCGTACATTAGTCCCGCCATTTCCAGAATCAACCTGCACTCCCTCGAGCAAGAGCCAAACTTTTACCTATGTTAATTACAGAATCTTTGATACTCTCAATCTCAATATATTTAACCCTTTAAACTCCACACCTTATTCATAGAATCCCTAGTGTGGAAATAGACCAGTTTAGGAGAACAGCCCAGGAAAATTTAGACAGTTTAGGAGAGTGGTCCTGGAAATGGCTGATGAAATTCAACATGAGCAAATGATAGGTCTTGCACTTTGGAAAGAAGAATACAGGCATGGACTATTTTCTAAACGGTGAGAAAATTCATAAAGCCGAAATACAAAGGGATCTAGGAGTGCTAATCCAAGATTCTCGAAAGGTTAACTTGCAGATTGAGTCTGTGATTAAGAAAGCAAATGTAATATTGTCATTTATCACAAGGAGGTTGGAATATAAAAGCAGTGATGTGCATCTGAGACTTTATAAAGCTCTAGTTAGGCCCCATTTAGAATACTATGTCCAAGTTAGAGCACCACACCTCAGGACATACTGGCACTGGAGCATATCCAGGGAATGATCCCTGGAATGGTAGGCCTAACATACAATGAACGGCTGAGGATCCTGGGATTGTATTCATTACAGTTTAGAAGGTTGAGGGGAGATCTAATAGGAACTTACAAGATAATGCATGACTTAGTAAGGGTGGACACTGGGAAGTTGTTTCCTTTAGGCGGGAGACTCGGACTCATGGGCACAGCCTCAGAATTAGATGGGGTCAATTTAGAACGGAAATGAGGAGACATGTCTTCAGCCAGAGAGTTGTGGCCTGTGGAATTCATTGCCTCGGAGCACAGTGGAGGCCAGGACTATAAATGTCTTCAAGGCAGAGACGGATAAATTCTTGATCTCGCAAGGAATTAAGGGCTAGGGGGAGAGTCTGGGTAAGTGAAATGCCCATCAGCCGTGATTAAACGGCAGAGTGGATTCGATGGGCTGAATGGCCTTACTTTCACTCCTATGTCTTATGATCTTAAGTTTAAACTAATTCAGCAAGGGGATGCGATCCTGAATTGTAGCTCCAGTGTACAGGAGGTTGAGAGTAGTGAGGTCATAAATCAGGTTTCAAGGTCGCAAGAATGTACCGGCAAGCAGGAAGTTGGTTTGAAGTGTGTATACTTCAATGCCAAGAGCATCTGGAATAAGGTGGGTGAACTTGCAGCATGAGTTGGTCCCTGGGACTTCGATGTTGTGGCCATTTCAGAGACATGAATAGAGCAGGGACAGGAATGGTTGTTGCATATTCTGAGATTTAGAAGTTTCAGTAAGTACAGAGAAGGTGGTAAAAGAGGGGGAGGTGTGGCATTGTTAGTCAAGAAAGAGCAGAAAGGACATTGGATGAGGACTTGTCTACTGAAGTAATGTGGGCTGAGGTTAGAAACGGGAAAGGAGAGGTCACTCTGTTGGGAGTTTACTATAGGTCTCTGAAAAGTTCCAGAGATGTAGAGGAAAGGATTGCAAAAATGATTCTGAATAGGAGTAAGAGTGACAGAGTAATTGTTATGGGGAACTTTAACTTTCCAAATATTGACTGGAAATATTGTAGTTTCAAGAACTTTAGATGTGTCCAATGTGTGCAAGAGGGTTTTCTGACACAATATGTAGATACGCCAACAAGTGGCAAGGCCACATTGGATTTGGTGCTGGGTAATGAACCAAGCCAGGTATTAGATTTGGAGGTAGGTGAGCACATTGGTGATAGTGATCACCATTCAGTTATGTTTACTTTAGCGACGGAAAGGGATAGGTATGCACCGCAGGGCAAGACTTATAGCTGGGGGGAAAGCAATAATGATGCAATTAGGCAAGATTTAAGATGCATAGGATGGGAGGGAAGCTGCATGGGATGGGCACAATTGAAATGTGGAGCTTATTGATGGAATAGCTTGATAAGTATGTACCCATCAGACTGGGAGGAAGTGGTTGAGCGAGGGAACAGTGGTTTATGAAAGAAGCTGAATCTCTTCTTAAGAGAAAGAAGGAGGCTTATGTGAGGACGAGACAAGAAGGATCAGTTGGGGCACTTGAGAGTTACAAGTTAGCTGGGAAAGACCGAAAGAGAGAGTTGAGAAGAGCCAGGAGGAGACATGAAAAAGCAGGTAGGATCAAGAAAAACCCTAAAGCTTTCCAGAGGTACGTCAGGAATAAAAGAATGACGAGAGTAAGATTAAGGCCAGTCAAGGACAGTAGGTGGAAGTTGTGAGTGGAGTCTGAGGAGATAGGAGGCACTAAGTGAGTATTTTTCATCAGTATTCATAATTGAAAAAGCCAATGTTGTCGAGGAGAATACTGAGATACAGGCTATTAGACTATATGGGATTGAGGTTCATTAGGAGGAGGTGTTAGCAATTCTGGAGAGTCTGAAAATAGATAAGTCCCCTGGGCTGCATGGGATTTAACCTAGGATTTCCTGGGAAGCCAGGGAGGAGATTATGGAACCTTTGGCTTTGGTCTTTATGGTGTCATTGTCTATAAGAATAGTGCCAGATGACTGGAGGATAGCAAATGTTGTTCCCTTGTTCAAAAAGGGAAGTACAGACAACCCTGGTAATTATCAACCAGTGAGCCTTACTTCAGTTGTGGGTAAAGTGTTGGATTATAAGTGACAGCATTTATAATCATCTAGAAAAGAATAATTTGAATAGGGATAGTCAGCTGGTTTTGTGAAGGGTAGGTCATGCCTCACAAATCTTATTGAGTTCTTTGAGAAGGTAACCAAACAGGTGGATGAGGAAAAAGTATGGTGTATATGGATTTCAGTAAAACATTTGATGAGGTTTCCAACGGTAGGCTATTGCAGAAAATATGAAGGTATGGAATTAAGGGTGATTTAGCGGTTTGGATCAGAAATTGGCTAGCTGAAAGAAGACAGAGGGCAGAGGTTGATGGGAAAGGTTCATTCTGGACTTCAGTTACTAATAGTGTACCACAAAGATCTGTTTTTGAGCCACTGCTGTTTGTCATTTTATAAATGACCTGGATGAGGACATTGGGGGACGGGTTAGTAAATTTGCGGATGACACTAAAGTCGGTAGAGTTGTGGACAGTGCCAAAGGATGTCGCAAGTTACAGAGACATAGATAAGCTGCAGAGCTGAGCTGAGAGATGGCAAATAGAGTTTAATACGGAAAAGTGTGAGGCGATTCACTTTGGAAGGAGTTACAGGAATACAAAGTACTGGACAAATGATGATTCCAAGCAGTGTGAATGAGCAGAGAGATTTTGGTATCCATGTGCATAGATCCCTGAAAGTTGCCACCCAGATTGATAGGGCTGTTAAGAAGGCATATGGTGTGTTAGCTTTTATTGGGAAAGGGATTGAGTTTTAGAGCCATGAGGTCATATTGCAGCTGTACAAAACTCTGGTACAGCCACGCTTGGAGTATTGTGTACAGTTCTGGTCACTGCATTATAGGAAGGATGTGCAAGCATTGGAAAAGGTGAAGAGGAGATTTACCAGGATTTTGCCTGGTATGGGGAGAAGGTCTTATGAGGAAAGGCCGAGGGACTTGAGGCTGTTTTCGTTACAGAGAAGAAGGTTTGAGAGGTGACTTAATAGAGACGTATAATATAATCAGAGGGTTAGAGAGGGTGGACAGTGACAGCTTTTTTCCTCAGATTGTGTTGGCTAGCATGAGGGGACATAGCTTTAAATTGAGGGATGATAGATATAGGATAGATATCACAGGTAGTTTCTTTACTCAGAGAGCTTTAAAGGCATGGAGCTCCGTGCTTGCAACAGTCGTAGACTCGTCAACTTTAAGGGCATTTAAATGGCAATTGGTAAACATATGGATGAAAATGGAATAGTGTAGGTTAGGTGGGCTTCAGATTGGTTTTACAGGTTTGTGCAACATCGAGGGCCGAAGGGCCTATACTGCTCTAAGTCCACACCAACCCTCTGAAGAGGGTCCCACCCAAACCCATTCCCCTACAGTATTGCTCTACATTTCCCCTGACTAATGCACCCAGTCTATAAATCCCTGAACCCCAAGGACAATTTAGGATTGCCAATTCACCTAACCCACAGGAAACCCACGCAGACATGGGAGAATGTGCAAACTCCACACAGACAGTCACCAGAGGCTGGAATCGAACCTGGGTCCCTGGCGATGTGAGGCAACAGTGCTAACCACTGAGCCACCATGCTGCCCACAGAGGACAGTAGCTGTGCAGTGTTTTCTGAAATCACCTCTGAATGAACTGGCTCTATTTTCTTATTCTGAACTTCTCCACCAGAGGAAGTAGTTTCTCTCCATGTATCCTTTCAAAGCTTTTCATCGATTTAAACACATCAATAAAACCTCAATGGGCTTGAGATCAAAGCAGATCTCATAGCTACAACTGGAATCTCACTTCCAGTTCTCTGTAAGATGAATTTCAATATTCTACTTGCCTTACCGAAATTATTTTCTCTCCCTGCCCAGCAGCTTCCACTAAAGCTCTTTAGTCACAGTCAACTCCATCGCCACAATTTTACCAATTTAATAATTTTATCAATGTCCATTTGCAAATTTCGGCCTTTCACGTGTCACTTCACATGTCATTTAGAGTTATAGAGATAATACAGCTCGGAAATAGACCCCTCGGTCCAACTCATCCGTGCCAAAAACCTAATCTGGCCATTTGCCAGTACTTAACCCATATCCCTCATTCCTGATGAAGGGCTTTTGCCCGAAACATCGATATTCCTGCTCCTCAGAAGCTGCTGACTTGCTGTGCTTTTTCAGCACCACTCTAATCTTGACTCTGATCTCCAGCATCTGCAGTCCTCACTTTCGCCATATCCCTCTAAACTCTTCCTATTCATATCCCCATCCAGATGCCTTTTAAATGCTGCAATTGTACCAGCCTCCACCACTTCCTCTGGCAGCTCATTCCAGACACGCCCCATTCTCTGTGTGAAAAAGTTGCCCCTTAGGTCCCTTTTAAATTTTCCCCCTCTCATCCTAAACTATGCCCTCTCGTTCTGGACTCTCCCACCCCAAGGAAAAGACTTTGTCGATATACCCTATTCATGTCCCTCATGATTTTATAAATATCTATAAGGTCACCCCTCAGCCTCTGACGCTCCAGAGAAAACTGCCCCAGACCATTCAGCCTCTCCCTGTTGCTCAAACCCTCCAACCCTGGCAACATCCCTGCACATCTTTTCTGAACCCTTTCAAGTTTCACAACACCTTTCTGATACGAAGAAGACCAGAATTGCACACAATATTCCAAAAGTGGCCTAACCAATGTCCTGTGAAGCTGCAACATGACCTCCCAACACATTTGAGCTGAAAATGTGTTGCTGAAAAAGCGCAGCAGGTCAGGCAGCATCCAAGGAGCTGGGACTCTCCTACTCCTTGGATGCTGCCTGACCTGCTGCGCTTTTCCAGCAACACATTTTCAGCTCTTATCTCCAGCATTTGCAGTCTTCACTTCCTCCCGACACATTTGGCAGACTTAAATGTACAACTCTATTGTTGCATTCAAGCTTTTCGTAAAGCTGCGACACACATCTTACCTATTCGTGTGTGTTTGCCCCGAACCTGAGCCACTCTCTCCCCAGTGTCGGATGCTGATGTCAATCAGTGTGGACCCCACCAGGTATAGCAGAACATTGCCCCTTTAAGGAGGGAGGTGGCAGTCTCCTTTACCAAGATGGCGGCCCGGAGTAGCCGCTGCCTTTGACCGTGTGTAGGAGCTGCCTGCGGCCCCAGCGCCGCCCATGGCGGTCAGCAACTGCATTTGGCGCTGGCTCCAAGCCCGGGGCTTGCGGGGAGCACAGGCCCCGGACCCGATTTTCCGCTATATGGGCAAAGGGCGCAGGAAGAGCCGCGTGTTCGTCTGGGGGTTCGCCCACACCGGGGCCCTGGGCCTCCCGCACTTGGTGCTCGGCCGCGGTGGAGGCCAGAAACCCCGGCAGTTCCAACTGAGGCCGCGCGGAGTGGAGCTGGAGCAGAGGGTGCGGGCCGGGGGCCAGCAAGAAATCTGGATGGACAGGAGGAGGCATTGTCAGATAGGAGTGACTGAGAGTGGGGTGAGGGGCCGGGGGGAAGAGGTGAGGGTTAGGGGATGGAGGGTGTGGGGGTGGAGTGTGAGGGGAGGGGCTGGGGTAGGAGGGTGAGGTGGGGGATAGGATGGGGGTGGTGGATTGGAGTTGGGGTTGGTTTAGCAGTGTGGAGGTAGGATGGAGGGGGAGAGTGATTGAGGTAGCATGGTGGGGTGGGAATGTGGGCTGCAGGGTGGGAGCTGAATGGGATAGGAAGGGGCAGGGGTTAGGAGTGGAAGGGTGGGACATCAGGGAGGAGGGTGGGGGTAGGATACCAGGTGGGTTATGATGGTGGGTTGGGGAGAGGATGGGATCTGGAGGGTGCAGATGGTGGTGATAGGATGTGGGGGGAGTGGGAATCTGAGTAAGGATTACTGGTGGGGAATGGAGGTTGGGGTGATGAGAGCATGGCATGGGGATGAGGGGAACGATGCTGAGAGTGAGAGAAGTTTGGGGAACTGGAGGTATGGATAAGGGAATGTATAAATGGGATGAGTATGGGGACAGTATTGGTCAGGTGGGGTGGAGGGCAAAATCGGGGCAGTGGCAAGAAAGTTGGACACGATAGGAAGGTGGAATGGGGGAAAGGTGGGAAATGAGGGACTCTGGGTATGTGAGAGGATGAGGGCAAGGCAGTAGACTGGAGAGAATGGAAAGTGGAGAAGATGCTGAATGGGGAGGTAAGATTTTAGTGGGAGGAGGGCGATGTAGAGTATGCTATTAGAAGATGGTGATTCTACTAAATGCATTTTCAGCAATGGAAACATCATGCTAGATTTATTTCTGATCAGTCTATTTCCAGATTTATTACAATTCTTCAGCAGTTGGGACTTGAAATGGGTCCTTTGGTTACAGAAGAAGGGACACCTTAGCACAAGAGTACTGGAAACTGGGTTCTCTGTAGTCTTTTAAGAAGTAATTTAGCTGGTGTTCTGTAGGCTGTGATGTGAAATGTGATTAGGTAGTTAAAGAAAAAGTTCACGTTCACCAGTCTGTTGTGTAATGAAAGACAACACTTCAAATAAAAGTAAAATATTTTGGAAACAGGAGGTCTGAAATAGAAGCAGAAAGTGCTGAAGAGTTCAGAGTACTGTTTCTGTCTTCACAGATGATGCCAGACCTGCTGAGTTTCTCCAGCATTTTGTCTCTATTACTTCAGATTATTTCTAGCATTTGCTTGGTAAGAACATGTAAGGAGTGCTGTTAACAACTTGCACCGTGCAGTCTACTGCTTCCTTGGAAGCAGGATGATATGGTGGTACTTTGGTATGTTTTATCCTGTTCGGACTTCTGAAATGGGAAAATCCTTCCAAGCAAAACTGAGGTTTATTGTCAAACATTACTTTTGCTAGCAAGCCATGAACATCGACCGAACTACATATGTTGTACAAATAATCAGAATCTTGCTTTGAATGGTTCTCTATCACAATGAAGATTGGCTTTTAATTCTGAGAAAATAAATATGCAGCACTGACTGCATACTAGCTGCCTACTTCCTTTCAGTTTTTGCTCTTTCTTTTGAGCCTAGGTTAATGGACATGGCTTGCAATGATCTGGCCTTGCCTTCCTTTGATCAAGAAATGTTTTTGGCATGTAAACCTCAATCAACCACAATTAGCCCTTCAGTTATTAGATTAGATTCCTTACAGTGTGGAAACAGGCCCTTCGGCCCAACAAGTCCACACCGATCCTCTGAAGAGTAACCCACCCAGACCCATTTCCCTCTGAGTAACTCTATGGGCAATTTAGTATGGCCCTGATCTGCACACCTTTGGACTATGTGGGGAGAATGTGCACATGGGGAGAATGTGCAAACTCCACACAGACAGTTGCCCACAGCTGGAATTGAACCCAGGTCCCTGGTGCTGTGAGGCTATAGTGCTAACCACTGAGCCACCATGCCCCACATTGGGCAATTCATTCCTCATATCAAAACATTATTCTGTAATCTCTGAAAACTAAGGATGGTTGAGCTGCTCGAGCCGAATCAAATGACCTTCAGCGGTGTGTCCTTTGACTTTGTGAGGCAAGCAAACTCTTTAGTGTCTCACACCTGTCTGGGCATCCACAGCTGGATTATTGGATTGAAAAACATTTTGTTGCTCCATGTATGAAAGACTGTCGGTCGTGACCATACTCCGTGTCACGTGATAATTCCCCTAGGTGTGGACATCTTCAAAGCCACTCCATCCACATTTTACAGACTGATTGATTTTAAACCTTTTTCTCAAATAAAGAACATACTCTCGGTCAATTGGAAACTCCTCCAACCTCAAATTATTAATTGGCCATCCCATCCTCATCTCCAAACTGATAGCTTCACTTGTTAAAAACATGGCATTGGTAAGAGAGAACTGATTTTAATCTCTTTTTCTCTTAAACACATGAGGGAATGGGGAAAGTGGGGGTAAGATGAAGAGGAGAAATGACAGGCAAGTGGAGAAGTTGAGAATGAGGTGGGAGTGTGGGGAAGGTTTAGGGAAGAGGGCTGGAACATGTGGGAGAGGTTAGTATACCTGTTCAACCAACAACGCTGCTAAATAACTGGTCAGTGATGTCTGTCGTTGGACTGGCTATGGAGCCAGGAAATTGTTTTTAAATATAATGTGCCATTAGTTATTGAAAAATAGGTTTTTGAAACCATTCCAAGACACAGATGTTCATGATGTTCATGTGTTGTTTTAACAGATCTCATCTGCAGCCTGTGGCTATGGGTTCACTTTATTGGCTTCACAAACCCATGACATTACCAAGGTCTGGGGAATGGGCTTGAACAAAGATTCCCAGATTGGATTTCACCGGAGTCGGGCAGACAGGAGTGAGTTGCAGTGACCTTGAAATGGCAAATGTTCTATGTTTAGTATTTACATTAATTCCATTGAAGATTTGTGTTTGTGTGTGGGTATTGATGACCTCGAACATGCAGCACAAGAGCGGGACATTCAGATTGACGTGAACCTCCTCAGCCTGACTTTATGTCCTGTCAGCTTATCCTTAAATTCCTTTCTCTTGTGAGTTTATTAAGGTTTCCCCTTAAATATACTTATTTGTTTCAGCAGAATAAGTTTTACATTCTAACCACTTTGAGATAGAAGATTTCCCTGAAATCCATATTACCGGCACTTTTTCTGATCTGGATCAAAAGTGGCTGCCTTCCTATGAGCTAATGAATACTCCCCAGCAAGATATAGTCACTGTAAAATTCAGAAAACAACACACCCAGCTCTGAGCAAAGTAGCAGTCCAATCAATCTTCTAGAACATTCCCTATGATGTATGAAGAACAATGCACTCATGTAGACAGCAGACTGAGCAAATGACCCTTTCCTTTGTGGTCTAATTAGAGTCTTAATGCAATATTGACTAGCTACATCATGTGCATCAAAGTCTAACTCGTTCACGATCTCAGTCAAACTGACTATAGTGGGTTCACTCTTGTCCCTTTTTATTCCTTTATGTGTGCATTGAGTAAGGGATCTCAAGGACTGAGCACACCTGTAACTGGTCTGTACAGATGTACTATTAATGGAAATGTGAATGTGAGCTCCTTGGCAACTAACCATGTTCCTGCTCATATCCCAATATATTGGGCAGAGAATAATGGTTCAATAATTTCACCGATTGTTCCAGATTATGGATGATCATGTCATTAGAATACCAATCCCTGCTACAGTACTTCCAGTAATTCCCTTTATAAAGAGTAACCAATGAGAGAATTAATCCTTAAACCCTAGAGCCTAAGTTCTTATCAGGAATTCTATGACAGTGTGTAAGACCAGTCTGTGTGAATGTTTGAGCCATGGACTCTATGTTGTGTGGCAAAAGTATTTTGAGTAAATCGGAACTAAGACTTTCAAATGCAAGAATGCTCCATAAGCCCATATTGTTCCTGTGCTGTTATGAATCCTGTTTCAGCGAAGGGCTATGAATTTGTCTTGGAACCATCGCCAGTGCCGTTACCTCTGGAGAGGCCTCAGGAAACCCGTGTAATCCAGGTGTCATGTGGGAGAGCACATTCGCTACTGCTGACTGATAATGAGGGAGGTCTGTATCTTCTTTCTTTCCTTCTTCAACTGATTTCACCTGTATTCTCTTTGTTTAACAGGCCTCCTGCTTTCCATCATTCACCCCTAGCCTGTGACTAGTTGTTTTTATTTAAAAGGTTGCAATTTTGCCAATCTGTGGAGGAATAATCCTTGTGTAAATGATCTGAAGGTGGTACAACCTGAGCCTGAGCCTGTTCAAATAGCTTTCAAGGGGCAGTAGAGGTCAGTTTAGTTTTTGTTTAATGCCACTGTGAACAGGAGAGGAAGCACAGGGAAAGATTGCAGCCCGTGAAGCTTGTCCGAAATTGTGACTCCAGTGATGACCTAACCAATCAGCAACCGCTTTTCGTGCTGTATTAAAATGGTGTCTCTTTTTAAGATTCGAGTCCTGGTCCTAAAGTGTGAGATGAAAAGCTTCAACTGTTTGTCTGTGTTTGGATTGTTTACTTTATGTACTACCAACCAATTACATTTAAATTTCTCTCCATCCTCATTTACCCTTTCAAGAAGTCATCAAACACTTTATCCAGGCCAGTTATGGAATTGCACACAGCAGGAGGCCATTCAGTCTATTATGCCTGTAACAGTTCTTTGAAAGAGTTGTCTAATTAGGCCCATTTTCTACTTTTTTTTCCCAAAGCCTTGTAATTTTTCTCCTGTTCTCTGTGTAAATTCCAAATGAATTTGCTTCCACTACCCTGTCAGACATCACATTTAAACAACGCTGCAATAAAATAAATACTTCTGTCACCTCTAGTTCTTTTGGCAGTTATCATAAATCTCTGTTCTCTGACTACGGATCTGTCACCAGTGGAAATAGTTCTTCCTTATTCTGTCAGATGAATGTGCAAGCCTCTTTCAAATCTCCCTTTAACCTTCTCAGCTCCAAAGATAGAAACTTTTGGTTTTTGGTGTTTGCATTTCACTTGAACTCCTTCACTCTTGGTGCCACATTAGTAATTTTCTTGTGTGTTTTGTGAACGGTCTTGACATTCTTCCTACAGTGCCCCGAATTGTGTCACCAGCCTCTAATTTAAAAACAATGACCATTGTTTCTTTGCTTTTGTTCCATTAGTCTATTTATAAAACCAGATCTCCCATATATTCCACCATAGCTTTCTCAACTCATTCTGCTGCCTTCAAAAAATTGTGTATGTATTGTTGGATGTTTCTCTGTTCTAGCATTCCCTTTAAAATTCATTTACATTGTCTCTCATAGTTTTTCTGACCAAAATACACAACTTTACATTCTGTACATTAAATTTAATTTCCTGTGTATTTGTGTATTTCACCAATCTGTCCATATCCATCTGAAATCTCTTACTATCCTCATTATTGTTATGTTTCCAAGTATTGGAGTGAGGCTCACAAGCCTGTTGTTTGTTCCAATCCATGATTAGTTTTTGTATTGCATTATCTGTTTCCCATCCATGCTACTCTTTTGTAAGTTTCACAAAGATTTTGTCAGTCACTTCCTTATAAGACCATGGGAAATAGGAATAGGAGCATGTTGTTCAGATCTTTGAGCCTGCTGTGCCATTCCAATCAGATCCTGTCTGACCCAACATTCCTCACGTCCACATTCCTGCCTTTTCTCCGTAACCCATGATTCCCGTATTGATCGGTCTTTTGATCGCAGCCTCAAATATACACAAGGACTCCATTCCTACAGCTTTCTGTGGCAGGGTGTTCCAAAGAATCTCAACCATCTGAGAAAAGAAATTCATCCTCATCTCAGTCTTAAATTAGCAGTCCTCAATTCTGAGACTATGCACTCTGCTCCTAGATGCTCCTGTATTTACCTGGTCAAGTCAAACAAAGAACAAAGAAAATTGCAGCACAGGAACAGGCCCTTCGGCCCTCCAAGCCTGTGCTGATCCTGTTCCTCTATCTAAACCTGTCACCTATTTTCCAAGGATCTGTATCATTCCCTGCCCATTCATGTATCTGTCTAGATACTTCTTAAATGATGCTATCATGTCTGCCTCTACCACCTCCGCTGGCAACGTGTTCCAGATCCCTCTGCATAATGAACTTTCTACACATATCTCCCTTAAACTTTTCCCCTCTCATGTTGAACTTGCGACCCCTAGTAATTGAGTCCCCCACTCAGGGGAAAAAGCTTCTTGCTGTCCACCCTGTCTATACCTCTCATGATTTTCTAGACCTCAATCAGGTGCCCCCTCAACCTCCATGTTTCTAATGAAAATAATCCTAATCTACTCAACCTCTTTTCATAGCTTACACCCTCCACACTAGGCAACATCTTGGTGAACCTCCTCTGCACCCTTTCCAAAGAATCCATATCCTTCTGGTAATGTGGTGACCAGAACTGTATACAGCATTCCAAATGTGGCCGAACCAAAGTCCTATACAACTGTAACATGACCTGCCAAATCTTGTACCCAGTGCCCAGTTTGATGAAGAAAAGCATGCCATATGCCACCTTCACCACTCTATTGGCCTGTGTTGCCACCTTCATGGTAAAATCAACCTGAACTGCCAGATCTCTCTGTACATCAATTTTCCCTAGGGCTTTTCCACTTACCGTTTAGTTCGCTCTTAATTGGATCTTCCAAAATGCATCACCTCACATTTGCCTGGATTAAACTCCATCTGTCATTTCTCCGCCAACTCTCCAATCTATCTATATTCTGCTGCATTCTCTGACAATCCTTTCACTGTCTGCTACTCCATCAATCTAAGTGTCATCTGCAAATTTGCTAATCAGACCACCTATACCTTCCTCCAAATCATTTATGTATATCACAGACAACAGTGGTCCTAGCACGGATCCCTATGGAGCACCACTGGTCATAGATCTCCATTTTGAGATACTCCCTTCTACTACTACTACTACTACTACTCTCTCTCTCTCTCTCTCTCTCTCTCTCGTTGCCCAGCTAGTTTTCTATCCATCTAGCTAGTACACCTTGGACCCCAAGCGATTTCCCTTTCTCCATCAGCCTACTACGGGGAACCTTATCAAACGCCTTACTGAAATCCTTGTATATGATATCTCCAGCCCTCACCTCATCAATCAACTCTGATACTCAAAGAATTCTATTAAGTTGGTAAGACATGACCTTCCCTGAACAAAACCATGCTCCCTATCACTGATAAGGCCATTTTCTTTCAAATGCAAATAGATACTATCCCTCAGTATCTTTTCCAGCAGCTTCCCTACCACTGATGTCAGGCTCACTGGTCTATAATTACCTGGATTATCCTTACTACCCTTCTTAAACAAGGGGACAACATTAGCAATTTAAGTCCCTTAAGAATCCTTACGTTTCAATGAGATCACCTCTTATTTTTAAATCTTTGAGTAGAGTCCCAACCTGTTAAGCCTTTGCTCGTAAGCCAATCCATCCAAACCAGAGATCATCCTAATGACCCTTCTCTAAACTGCCTCCAATGAATTAATCTTTTCATAAATAATGAAACAAACATTGCTCACAGTTCTGCAGATATAGTCTCATCAGCATCTTGTTCAACTGCTGTAAGACCTCTCTCCTTTTGTACTCCAACCCCCTTGAAATAAGGGCCAACATTCCATTAGCCTTCCTGATTACCTGCTGTACCTGTGTGCTAGGTTTCTGTGTTTCATGAACAAGTACCCCAAGTCCTTTTGTGTTGCTGCTTTCTATAGTTTGCCTCCATTTAAATCATTCTGTTCTTTTATCCACCCTTCCAAAATGAACAATTTCATGTCTTTGCAAATTATTTTCCATTTGCCAATATTTTGCCCATTTAGATAATCAACGTCTCTCCGTAAGCTATTTGTATGCCTCTCACAATCTGTCTTTCCATACATTTTTGGGTCGTCTGTAAATTTGGCTGATGTACGTTCACTTCCTTCCTGCAAGTCATTAATATGTATTATAAACAGTTGTGGTCCCAGCAGTCATCACTGTGGAACCCTACTGGTTACAGGTTGCCAACCTGAAAAAGAGTTCCTTCTCCCCACTCACTGCCATGAGCCAAATCTCTGTCCACGCCAATATGCTACATCCAATACTGTGGGCTCTCGTCTTAATATTTTGTGAGATATCTTGTCAAATGCTTTCTTGGAAGTCCAAATATGACACACCCATTGGTTCTACTACATCCACTTTGGTTGAGACTTGCTCAAGAAACTCTAATAAATTTGATATAATTTCCCTTTCATGAAGCCATTCTCTGCTTGAGCAGATTGTGGTTTTCCAAATGTGCTACGATCACCTCCCTAAGAATTGATCACAATGTTTTTCCAACAATAGATGTTAGGCTGATTTGCCTGCAGTTACCTGTTTTTTGCCCTTTCTGAATGAGTTTCACATTGGCAGTTTTCCAATCCTCTGGTTCTCCACCAGAATTCAAAGATTTTTAGAAAATTACAGCCAATGCATTTAGTATCTGTGGAGCTACCACTCTTCAGATCCTAGGATGCAGTCCATCAAGACCAGGAGACTTATCTGCCTTTAGCCCATTAGTTTGTCTAATACTACTTCCCAAATGATGGTGATGGTATTTAATTCAGCACCCATACCTTTTAATATTAATGGGATGTTCGAAGTATCTTCCACTGTAAAGGCTGACGCAAAATATCTGTTTAACTCCTCTGCCATTTCGTTGTTCCCCACAGCCATCTCCTCACGTTAATTTTCTAAGGGGCCTGTATTTACTTTGACTTCTCTCTTGCTCTTTATATATTAAAAGAAGCTCTTATTGTCAATTTTTATTTTCCTCGCTAATTTGTCCTCATCTATTTTCTTTGTCTTAATTATCTTTTAGTCCTCCTTTACTGGATTCTGAATTTATCCCAATCTTAATGGCTATCACTGACCTTTGCCTCTTTATATCATTTTTCTTTCAACTCCAAACTCTCCTTAACTTTTTTGGTTACCAATGGTTGGTTTGTTTTCTTAGAATTTTTCTTCCTTCGTGGAATGTACTTTTTTGCTGAGTCCCAGTGTTTGTGGTTTTGCGACAAAATTGTTTCAGAGCACGAACTCTGTAAGGGATGTATTTATTTATTTCAAATTATAACAGTGACCCTGACTCAGTTATGGGATTTTATAGTTCAACACTGAGTCGACTCTTCTAGCCAGGTGTGCACCAGTCTGGGTGCCTTTTGAATGTTTGGTCATTCACGAAGGTTAGGGGTGAAGGAGAAGAGCACTTTGGTAAGGGGGGGGGGAGCAGGGATGTGGGGGGGGGGGGGAAGTAGTGGAGAGAAGGAAAGTTGTAGGAATCAAGATGATGACAGAGCTAACAAAATGTGATGTCATGAGGAATTCAAATGTAAGAAATTTTAAAAGTTGTATTATTTAATAATATGATAGATGTAGGAGTAGAAGTGAACATTTCAGCCCTTCAAGTCTGCTGTCTCAATTCAGTGAGGCTCTGATGATCCTCAATTCCACTTTCCTGCTTTTTCCCCAAAATACCCCTTGATTCCCTAAACTGAAATAAAGAACTGCAGATGCTGGAAATCTAAAACCAAAACATAAATTGCTGTCGAAACTCAACAACTGTCACAGCATCTGCGGATAGAGAAATAGAGTTCATGTTTTGAGACCAGTGGCCTTTCTTTTGGCAGACTTGCTGAGTTCCTCCTGCAATTTGTTTTAGTTTATGACTTTTTTTATTGATTAAAAGTCTTTTTGCCTCAGCCTTGAACGTACTTAACAGCATTCTCTCCCCCACTCCCCCACCCCCATCACTCTGCAGTAAATGCCAAAGATTGGCTACCTTCTGAGAGAAAAAAATGATCCTTGTCTGTCTTAAAAGGATGACCTATTGGTCTGAGATTATATCCTCTGGTTCTAGGCTCTACCATGTCAAGCCCCTATGAATTTTATATATTTCAACAAGGTTTCCTCTCATTCTCCTAAACTTCAATGAATACAAGTCTGACCTACTCGGCCCCTCCTTATTGGGCAGTCCCTCCAGGTTGCCATTGTGAAAATGCCCTCTTTATCCCAACTCTCTGTTTTCTATTAATTAGCCAAACCTCTATCCACGCTGATACACAACCAGAACACCACAGGTTAGTATAGTGTGAATAGCCTTACATATGGTACCTTACGAAAACCATTTGGAAATCCACTGGTGGTCTTTATCTATCCTGAGTGTCACTTCCTCAAAGAAGCCTAATTTTGTCAGGCATGATTTCCCCATCATGAGGCCACGCAGACCCTATGTTTTATTAGATTTTATATTTATTTCTAATTGCTTTGCTATTGTATCCTTTACAATAGACTCTGGCACTTTGCCAATAACTGATGTTAAGCTAACGAGATTTTTTTTAAATTCCCTTCTCTTTTTGAATAAATATGGTACTGTGGGAGTTCTCCAGTCCTCCAGCATATCTCCTGAATCTGAAGATTGCTATCTCTGTAGTTACTTTCTTTAAAATCCCAGGATGCTATCCATCAGATCCATGGACTTATCAGCCTTTAGCCTCATTTGTTGCATTCGTGCTTTTTTCTCTGGTAGAACACAGCACCCCTCTTCTTTCCTTGTAATCTCCTCTTTAGAAATTGCATTTGTTAGCCCTGTCAAACATCAGTGCTTTCTGATGAAATTTTGGGAGCTTTGTTGGATTTGGTTTGTGTTTTTTCAGTTTTCAGTATGGGAAACAATGCCTATGGACAGTGTGGACGAAGCATCGTGGACAATGAGACTTATAGGTAAGCTGCCTTCTGGACCTTAATCAAATCAAAAATAAAACCTGACTGGGTAAGCAAGCAGGCAATCAAGTGAACCTAAATTAATTAGCAACAAATGGTGGAGAACAGAAGACTTCACAGAGGAGAGTATAAGGGAAGAGGTCCCTTTGAATGATAAATGCCCATCATAGATTCTCTGGGTAGTGCTAAAATGTACGTGGTATAGTTAAAAAGTCAGAAAAGTAAGCGGGGGGCAACTAATGTATATCTTGGATTTTGTTAAGGTGAACACAGTATCTTCTGCTTGGCAAGATATGAAATGTAAATTAGGAATTAATGGGGAGGTTAGGAACAATATTATATAGAGGATGGTTAGAATTGTAATTTTTCAGCATGATACGTTTGTGACTGTAAGCCCCTAAAGGAAATGAAATTGATTGCTAAAGAACATGGAAATGGACAAGAGGTTGGGAGTGAGATATTAAGGTGTACAGAGAATGAATTGGACAGTTGGATTTGACTGCCTGGGGTATTAAGGAGTTTGGGGGTTCAATTTGGCAGGAAAGCCTGACGAATAATGGAAGGGTGAGGTTGCGTGTGGAAATTGTAGAGTTTGTCGGTGTGACTGGGAATAGTGAGTGTTTGTTGAGGAAATATTGGTGGGAATAGGCTAGTGTGTGAGTACTTCAGTGGCAAGGAAAGTGGGAACGAAGTGGCTGTGTCATGTTTCTGGGAGTTGGTTGGGAAATGTCTTTAGGAGATAACTTTGGGGATTGGAGAA
The DNA here is from genome assembly GCF_020745735.1 of Hemiscyllium ocellatum. NCBI lineage: Eukaryota > Metazoa > Chordata > Chondrichthyes > Orectolobiformes > Hemiscylliidae > Hemiscyllium > Hemiscyllium ocellatum. The sequence goes on from NC_083431.1 coordinate 54,431,025, forward strand.
ATGATCTTTCATTTCTGGTTCTAAATGTTCTATTTTCTACCACCAGTAATTTAATAGTCAGTAGTTCCGATCCTGGCCACAGTTCCAACATAGAAGGAGCCAATGATCTTTCCCAAATTCTGGAGTTCCCTGCATCAGCTACAAAACATAAGCCAAACATGTGCATAATTTGTTCCTGCAACCCTACTATTAATACTCTGTTTCGATGTTGATGATGGATGAGAGTGGCCCCCTCTCATCCTTTCTGAACAAAGCACACTTGAGCTAAAGTGTGTACTGCCCAATTATATTAAAATAATCTGTGAATGTGCATAAAGATGTGACTTACTGATTGATGATGCAACTGGCAGAGACCTCAGTGAGTGAGCAATGTGTTGCTGCATTCTGACCCTGCACCTACCCATTCCCAGAGATCTTGCTGTCTCATAGTCAAGATATGGTGCCATGTGTTAGGGCAGCACAAACCCACATCTTGGTCTAAAGTGCAGATCAATCTTTAACTGATCTTTAATATGGGCGGTACAGTGGTCAGCACTGCTGCCTCACAGCGCCAGAAACCCAGGTTCAATTCCTGCCTCAGGCAACTGTCTGTGTGAGGTTTGCACATTCTCCACATATCTGCGTGGGTTTCCTCCGGGTGCTCCGGTTTCCTCCCACTGTCCAAAAATGTGCAGGTTAGGTGAATTGGCCATGCTAAATTGCCTGTAGTGTTAGGTGAAGGGGTAAATGTAGGGGAATGGGTCTGGGTGGGTTGCTCTTCAGAGGGTCGGTGTGGACTTGTTGGGCCGAAGGGCCTGTTTCCACACTGTAAGTAATCTAATCTGAAAAAAACTACTTATGTTGTGACTCTAGGTTACTTACCACGATATTTGTTATTTTTCCAGTGGTAGCCAAATTATTCATCGAATTGAAGATTTAGATGACAAAATCGTTGAGGTAAGATTTGTTGGAAAGTCCCAAGTGATTGTGAACGATCATACAAGAAAATACTTTGAAACAGGCAATGGTTCTTTTCAATTCGATCACTAACACTTATCAATTTGTAAACTAGCTGTGTTCGTAATTCTATCTCTTGCTTAACTCAGTGCACTGTTACCAAATTTGTCTTCTGAATGGTAAGTGGAATGAGGATTCAAGATACACATTCAAATTAAATACACTGCTGTTCGTTCATCTATGCAACTCTAGCAGCCCCCTTTTCAGTGGTAGTTTTTAACCCTGGCAATTACTCCCTGACCTTGGTTCTGGCTCTTCTCAGTACAGTATGAACCAGTCTGGAGTGCATGGGCTAGTCTCTTTTGCTAATTAAATTTGAGACATTGTTGAATCTCCGTATCTTCCCCCTATCTCTGCTGCTATTTGATCCCATGCACAGCTTCTTCGGACAGCTCATAAAATATTTATAAAGCTGTAATTTAATGGAGTTTGAGCCACTTATTATTTTTCTTATGTTTTGTTTCAACTGAGATTGGAGGAGTGCCCCCATTTCTTTCTACTCCCAGGTCGCCACTGGCTAAAACAAATTTCAAGTTTAAACAGGGTACTGTTAAAGTTTCTGTAGTCTGACTGGACCACTGGGCTGCTCTCATTGGAGAGAGATGACTGGTGGTAATTTAACTTGAGGGCCACCACAGTTTGGCTGGTGTGTGAATTGAACACACATTAAAACTAAGCTAATTAAGTAGGTTTTCGACTGTATCTAGTTTCTTTTATGATATATTTTTATTAAGAAAAAATAGATTTTTAAATATTACAACAAATACAAAACAATGCAATTTGAAAGAGTACAAAACTAAGCCCAAATAATAAAACAAATTCCCCAACCCACCCTCCTATGCGAATGTATAAGCATATACAGAGAAGTGTAAAATTAAAAAAAAACCTAAACTAGCTATTTAACTAACTAACGCTCCAATATGTTTGAAGCCTGTCACAAAACCAAAGACAATGGGTAAGAGTGCCTGTGCAGACCTTGCACTTGGGACATGCTGAAGATACCCCGGTTTAAATTTTGACAGACTGTCTGGGGCTAAGTGGACCCTGTGCAGAATCTTCAACTAAAAAATGAGGTCTGCAGATGCTGGAGATCACAGCTGCAAATGTGTTGCTGGTCAAAGCACAGCAGGTTAGGCAGCATCTCAGGAATAGAGAATTCGACGTTTCGAGCATAAGCCCTTCATCAGGAATAAGAGAGAGAGAGCCAAGCAGGCTGAGATAAAAGGTAGGGAGGAGGGACTAGGGGGAGGGGCGATGGAGGTGGGATAGGTGGAAGGAGGTCAAGGTGAGGGTGATAGGCCGGAGTGGGGTGGGGGCGGAGAGGTCAGGAAGAGGATTGCAGGTTAGGAGGGCGGTGCTGAGTTGAGGGAACCGACTGAGACAAGGTGGGGGGAGGGGAAATGAGGAAGCTGGAGAAATCTGAATTCATACCTTGTGGTTGGAGGGTTCCCAGGCGGAAGATGAGGCGCTCCTCCTCCAGCCTCCAGCTGGAGGAGGAGCGCCTCATCTTCCGCCTGGGAACCCTCCAACCACAAGGTATGAATTCAGATTTCTCCAGCTTCCTCATTTCCCCTCCCCCCACCTTGTCTCAGTCGGTTCCCTCAACTCAGCACCGCCCTCCTAACCTGCAATCCTCTTCCTGACCTCTCCGCCCCCACCCCACTCCGGCCTATCACCCTCACCTTGACCTCCTTCCACCTATCCCACCTCCATCGCCCCTCCCCCTAGTCCCTCCTCCCTACCTTTTATCTCAGCCGGCTTGGCTCTCTCTCTCTTATTCCTGATGAAGGGCTTATGCTCGAAACGTCGAATTCTCTATTCCTGAGATGCTGCCTAACCTGCTGTGCTTTGACCAGCAACACATTTGCAGCAGAATCTTCAACTGTAAAGCATAGGTCCTATTGCTAGTTTATACCTTTCTTGCATTCTCCCAAATATCCTCCCATGCCTCTGAAGAAACTTCAACACCCAGCTCTCTTTCCCACATCTTGCAGAGTCGATCAGACTCATCTGAGGTGGCACCCCCCAATTGGTGATATAGAGTACTGACAGAGTGTACTCTTAGCCCTTAGTACCCCTCTTTCTATGTCAGATTTGTAGGGATCGGTCTTTTTTTGAATAAAATCCCTAACTTGAAAAAAACGAAAGAGGTCTCTAATAGGTAACTCATACTTCCGTACTAACTGATCGAAGGACATCATTACATCTCCCTCAAATAAATCACCCATGCAAGATATACCCCTAGCTATTCAACGTTTAAATCCTGAATCCATCATACCTGGTTGAAAATTCGGCATACCCACTAAAGGTGTAAACAAAGATGTTTTGCCAATATTACCTTCCCTCTGCCGAATTGCCCTCCATGCTTTAACAGTATTGATGACTATTGGGTTATGGCAATATTCCCTAACTGTCCTCACCTTGTCCAAAAACTGCAAACTGGTAAGGGGGCATCTTGCCTGGGAGACTTCGATATCTAGCCATATTGAAAGAGGGTCCCCACAAACCCAATCACTTACGTAGGTCAAAAGCGAGCTTAATTGTAATTTTTAATGTCTGAAGGTCTACTTGGCCCCCCCACCCCCGGGTTAGCTGTCAACAATGGTGGACAATATGTTGAAGGTGTTGGCCCCCTGTATTCTGTTTGTGCCATGATGTTTACATTGATTCTAATCTAAAAAGTGAGATAACGGAGTTCTACATGAATGCATGCAGTTTTTGAGCAAAGTACAATGTAACCCTGCAAGTACCAATTCACCCCACAAAATATATGTGTGCATGTGGGTCTTTGTCTGTGTGTCTGTCTGTCTGTCTGGGTTGGGAGTTGTGAGTGTGAGAAAGTGTATGTGTTATGTGTAGTGAGTGCAGAGTGTCTCAAGTCTGTGAGGGGGTGAATGTGGGAATGTGTGTGTCTGTAAGGGTGTGTGTGGGCGTCTGTGTGTATGTGTGTAGGAGTGTCTCTGTGTGTATATAGTGCAATGGTGATCACCTGTAATGTGACATGAACCCAAGGTCCCGGTTGAGACCCTCCCTATGGGTACCGAACTTAGCTATCAGCCTCTGCTCGGCCACTTTTCTCTGCTGCCTGTCCCGAAGTCCACCTTGGAGGATGGTCACCCAAAGGTCTGAGGCTGAGTGTCCTGGACCACTGAAGTGTTCCCCAACTGGGAGGGAACCCTCCTGTCTGTTGATTATTGTGCGGTGCCCATTCATCTGTTGTCGTAGCTTTTGTTCGATTTCCCCAATGTTTGACCTGTTAATCTCTTGACCCCCTCATCTGACAGTGCTGTAGGTACCTCACTCGCTTAGACTGAACTAGCATTACCTACACCACCTCTGATCACACCAACTGCCTAGCTAATTTTTCAAATGAAATAAAGAAGGCTTCAACATCTTTCTCATCAAAATGTGGCATTGTTTTAACAGATTTGTATATATCACTACCTTCTGTCTTCATCTCCATCCTGTTAACTTCACTTTCCTGACTAAGTCACGACTTCTGAAGTTCGAATTCTCTCTCCTTTTCTTTTTCCTTTTCTCTTTCTTTTCTCTCTTTTTCTCTCTCCCCCTCTCTGTCTCTCTTCTCTCTCTTTTTTGCTCAGCTAAGAACCTTCTCTTTTTTAAATTCCTCTTCTTTTTCTTCTCTCTCTCTTTCTTTTTCCTCTCTCTCTCTTCCTTTCTACTCTCACTCTTCCTTTCTCCTCTTTCTCTCTTCCTTTCTCCTCTCTTTCTGTGTTCCTTTTTCCCCTTTCTCTTTGTTTATCTTCTAACTCCATTTTCTTCAGTTGTAATTTAAGTTTTTCTAATTCTGCTGCACTTGTCTGTTTCTCTGACACACACAAGTTACTGTTTCAGCTTTACTTTTGTCCTTGGTTAAGCCTAATTCTTTGCCAATTCTAAAGTATGTTTTCTTTTCTGTCCTTCTAAACTTTCTTGGCAAATTTGGGAATCACCTTCAAACTGCAGAATCTCTTTACCAATTTTAAGAGCCATTTCTCTCACTTTTAATTTAACCAACTGAAATTAAACAAATAGTCTCACCTATGTTTTATTTAAAGATCTAGGACACTAATCGGCAAGTATTTAAATCTGCTGGGATCTTTCGTACCCCAAATCTGTTCAAATTTGTCCAAATCTCCAGACTGGATCTATCTAAAGCTGTTCAAATCGCAAACTGTTATGATACGATGGTGAATCCCTCTGCTAATTAAGCCAAACCCACAGAAAAGCTCACCTCGTAATCTGTTCGAGTATGAGTGACAGTGAACTCCCAAATTCCACTATTTAAAGAAAAATATCAATTTATTCTTTACTCTAAAAGTGAACATTAAATAACAACTATTTACAATTCTAAACCTCCTTTCTCTTAAATGCTTGTTATCTACCTCTCACTCTATAACAATATACTGATTCAATAAAAGCCTTTATTAAAATTACATTAACTTAATTTTCAAAACCAGACAGAAGTGCTTGTCTCCAGTGTACTCCTTCCTGTGGCTGTAGATCTCCCTGGGTAGTCTTTAGTCTTTTGCTATAAAGATGTTTCATATGAAAAGGTACTTTGATAGTGTTTTGTTAGCAGTCTGACATTGGCAGTTGGTTGCTCTCTCTCTGGCTAACTCTTTAATATGCTGGCTTCTTTTATACCCCAAACATTGGATCATCTTATTGGTTCAATGTTGTCAAAACAATAAAATTCATATTTGATTGGATTTTAGTATCCTGGGCATAATTTAAATTGATTGGTTACATTCAAACTGTTGTGAAAACCTAGCAACCAAAAGTCAGATATTTGTTTTACAGCCAAATATTTTCAATGTTCCAGTGCACTCTGAGATTGCTAGTCAGTTACATGACATGTGTCTGCAAGCGCTCAGTGCAAAACAGCCTTCACACTCCCTTAAAGGTACAGTACATGCCTTCGACTTCATAACACAAAGTAATTTCATTCTTTAAATATTGTTTGTCTGTACAAAATAAAAAGTCTGATGTGATCAGATAAGCATTGCTTTAGCTTAGAACTGTACATACCATGATTATGATTTTCAGGTTACATGTGGACAGGATCACAGTCTCTTCAGAACAGAGAAGGGCGAGATCTATTCCTGTGGCTGGGGAGCTGACGGACAAACAGGTAAGGGGGTTTGATGGTGGTTTCTTCAGTTCCACAGCAACTGTTCCTTTCAGGATTCAGCTTAGAAGCCTGTGATAGTTTTGTGGAATTTAATTGTTTATTAACCGTAGACAGAGTTTTTAAGAGGTGGCAGAATAAATTGATGAAGCTGCTTCAAAGCAGAAGTGATTCTTGGCTTTAAAACAGAGCAATCCAACACAAAAGCAAGGAAGTTATGGTGAATCTTTATAAAACACACATGGTTAGGCTCTAATTGTGTCCAAATCTAGACACCACACTTTAGGAAGGATGTCAGGATCTGAGGGAGTTCACAAGAGTTTTATTAGTAAATAATTGTGATTTTGAAATGTTTTTCCATGTCTCTGAATCCCTTTGTGCCCTCAGCCTATATGCAGTCTCTTAATCCTGCAAACCCTGAGGCCTCTAGGCTCCTCTGATTCCCACCTTTTGTGTATTTTAAGAGCTACACCACTTAAAACCACCATCAAATAGGTCCCAAGCTCTGGAATTCCAACTCTACACTTACTGCTCATCTCTACTTCATTCTGGTTCTTTACCACACACCTTCAAACAATCTCCTTTCTCATGCATTGGTCCTCTGCCTCAGTATCTCAATATGTGACTTGCAAGTTTTATAGTGCTGGTGATAATATATTTATTTATATTTAAAATAAATTGTACCAGAGAAAGGGATGTAGTTATGTGAAAAGTTTGGAGAAGCTGGGATTGATCTCTTTGGAGCAGTTTAATTGAGATGTCCAAAATCACAAATAGTTTAGTTAGAACAGATAAAGTGGGACTGTTTCCACCTCGTAATCAGAGAACTCCGATTTAAGGCAGTTGGCAAGGCAAAAAAAAGGTGAGGTGAGGAAGATTGCTTTCACACAATGAGCTTCAGAATCATATAATAAGATCACCTGTCATTCTTCTAAACACCAGTGTTAATTCAACCTTAGGGTGGCACAGTGACTGTGGTTAGCAATGCTGCCACCCAGCACCAAGGACCAGGGTTTGATTCCACCCTCAGGTAACTGTCTGTGTGGAGTTTGCATAATCTCCCTGTGGTTGATCAATTTCCTCCAGACTTTCTGGTTTCCTCCCACAGTCCAAAAAAGGTGAGGTACATTGGCTTTGCTAAATTGTTCATAGTGTCCAGGTATGTGTAGGCTAGGGTAGGATGCATTTAGATTGGATGCCCCTTAGAGAATCTGTGTGGACTTGATGGGACAAATGACCTGTTTCCATACTGAAGAGATTCCGTGATTCTAACCTGCCCAAGCTGCTCAAACCATTCCTCACAACAAAACCCCCTTCATCCCAGGAACTGACAGACTGGAATTGCTATGAAGTGCCTCCAGTGTGAGTATACCCCTCCTTAAATGAGGAGCTCAAAAAGACTGTACCCGGAGCTATTGTTGCGGTCTTGCTGCCACTCTATATAGTCATTGATTCCAAAAAGAAATAAGTGAGGCCCCAGCATGGATCACTGCAACACTGTACAACTAAAAACCTGAATATGATCCATTTATCCCGTCTCTGTTTACTGTTAGTTAGCTAATCCTCTATCCATGCTAATTTTGTTGCCTCCAACCTCATGAGCTCTTACCTTCCATTGGTTAGCTTTTATATGACGTTATCAAATGCCAGTCAATTCGACTGTACAGAGAGCATAAAAAACAGCAACAAATAAAGTCAAAGGGGGAAGTCAAAGTGAAAGGGCAAAATTAATGGCTCTTCACGTACATGCATGTAATAATTAGAACAAAATAAAGAATAAATGGCGCATATAGAGCCATTGCAGAGATCAAGCCTGGAAACTCAATATTCGGGGTATGTAACCTTTCGAAAGGGCAGACAGAAGGATGAGGTGTTGTTATTAGGAGATGAAATTAGTCAATTAGCAAGAAATTATCTTGGATCAGATGTTATAGAATCCATATAGGTTGTTCTGTAGGACAAATTATTAGGAAATGAAGAAGTCAGGGAAAACCTCAATTTTCACAGATATTGGGAAATCAATTTGGCACAGGTAGCCACGCGGATGAATTTATAGAATGTCTTCAGGATAGTTTCCTTGAACTGTATGCTGCGGACCCAACAAGAGATCAGGCTATTTTGCATCTGGTAGTGTGTAAGAGACAGATTTAATAAATGATTTGAGAATATACGATCCACTAGGGACCAGTGATTGTAACATGGTAGAGTTTAGCATCCAGTTTGAGAGACTGATTTGGAAATAACTGCCAAGCTTAAATGAGGATAATTACTCTAAAATGAGGGCAAAGTTGGCTGGAGTGGATTGGGAAAGGAGTTAAGCAGAAGAAACAGTTGATGAACAATGGCAAACATTTCAAATAAAAGTTCATGACTCTCAGCAAAGGTCCATCTCAGTGAGGAAGGGAGTTTCTAGGAAATGGCTAAACCAACTGGAGGATTCTCGGAAGCAGATAAACCAATTTATGGTTAACCAGGGAAGCTAAGGACGGAAATAGAAAAAACAGATACAGCTGGAGAAACTCATACTCCTTCTAGAAGGGTCACTGGACTCGAAATGTTATCACTGTGGAGAGAGTTTCTTCAGAAATTTCTCATGCTCCCTCACGGAATCCTTCAGGCACTGTCTTGCACCGTTTCTCACTCCCTTGGCTTAATTAGTAAGGAGATCAACAGAGTAAGGGAATCAAAAGTTATGGGGAGAAGGCAGAATGTTGAGAAGCAAATTAGCTATGATTAAATGGTGGATTAGACTCAGGCTGAACAGCCTTATTCTACCCCTATTATCTAATGGTCCTTTGGACCTGGTTTCAAATCCTGTCATGGCAGATATTGGAATTTGATTTCAATTTTTTAAAAATCTGGGATGAAGAGTCTAACGATGACACCATTGTCGGAAAAAATCTCATGCTGGTTCACCCATATCCTTTAGGGAAGCAAACTACCACCCTTATTTGATCTAGCCTACATGTGACTTCAGACAAACAGTAATGTGGTTGACTCTTAACTGCCCTCTGGGAAATAAAACTGTTCTGTCCAGTGATGCCCATGTCCTGTGAATGAATAATAATGGAAAAAAGGCATGTCCTGCCACCTTCACGGATGTGTGGACTAGCACCTCTAGATTCCTCTGTTCCTCTGAGCTTCTTACTGTCCTGCCAGTCATTGAGTACTCGCTTGTCTTGTTCTTTCTTCCAAAGCGCATCACCTCACTCCTGACCAGGTTAATTTCCATCTGACTATTCAGTTTATGATCTCCTGTAACCTCAGGACCTTCCTTCTCACTGTCAATCACCCAGCCCATTTTTGTGTCACCTCGTCATCTGCCCACATAGAATCATACAGTACAGAAGGTACCCTTTGGCTGTACAGCCAAAAATAAACTGCTATCTACACCAGTTCCACTTTCCTGCACTAGGCTTTGAATGTTATCAGATTCCAATTACTCTTTAAAAGTTGTGAGGTATCCTCACCTCAACTATCCTCACTGATAGAACATTCCAGAGTTGAAATGTCTAATACTAAGGGCATACATTTCAGATGAGAATAGGAAAGTTCAAAGGAGATGTGAGAGGTAAGTTTTTACACAGAGTGGTAGGAATTTGGAACACATTGCCGGAGTGGTTGTGGAGGTAGATGAGATAGGGGTGTTTAAGGGACTTTTAGATAAGCACATGAATATGCAAGGAATGGAGGGATATAGATCAAGGGCAGACAGAAGACTTTAATTAGATTTGACGCATGTTCGGCATAACATCGTGGTCCAGAGGGCCTGTTCCTGTGGTGTTCTTAAAAAAAAATTCCAAACCCCAACTACTGTTTAGGTGAAAAGCTTTTTGAACACATCCCCCTCTAAACCTCCTGCATTTCACTTTAAAAGCCCCTTGTCGTTGACCCTTTGATGAAGGGAACCAGCTGCTTTCAATCCACTTTGTTCATGCCCCTCATTACCTTGTACACCTCCATCAGATATCTCAGGTAGGCAAGGGGAGTACAAAACTAGAGGGCATTGGTTTAAGGTGGGAAGGGAAAGATGTAAAAAGGACCTAAGAGTCAACTTTTTCATGGAGAAAGTGGTGCGTGTAAGGAGCAAGCTGCCAGCGGAGGTAGTGGAGGTAGATACAATGACAGCATTTATAAGGCATCTGGGCATACGAGTAGGAAGAGAGAGATTTAGAGAGTTTAGAGAGATATGGGTCAAATGCTGGCAAATGGGACTGTCATTTTAGGATGTCTGGTCGGCATGCACGAGTTGGACTGAAGGATCTGTTTCCTTGCTGTATGACTCTATAAAACAAATTAAGCTTATTCCACTTCATCATAGCTAAAATGCTGCAACTCAGGCAACATCTGGTGAATCTCGTCTGCACCCCCTTCAGGGCAACCATGTTCTTTTGGTGTGTGGCCAGAACTGCACACACTACTCCCAGCTGTCACCCAAACAAAGTTCCATTCAGCTCCAACATAATGTTCCTGCTCTTTAAATATGTCATGACTGATAAAAGCAAGTGACCCCTTGCCACCTTAACTACCCTATTAACCATCATCAGAGGCCTGTGGACAAGCACCCCAAAAGCCCTCTGTTCCTTGAGTGGATATTCCAGGAGTGATGCAGCTGACCTAACCACTCAGTTTTAAACAAAACAGATTTTATTTACAGACTATTGAATGAAACATGAACAAAAGTGAGCCAAATTTAGAATTAATTAACCTATCTGAAAATCCAGTAGATTGTATCGCAGCTTCATGATGCTTGCAACATTCTCATAAACACCCACTTGGCAAATAAAGGTAAAACCAGACACCAGTTCCTATGTGAGAGAGATTGCAGAGAGAGAGGGGATCAGCATGGAGCTGTTTTCTTGAGTCCCCAGCTAAAACGTGACCAGCAGCTTCAAACCGACTGCTTGCTAAAACCAAACCCTGAACTGGGAGAACTGGCCACTCCATTTTCATTGTACAAGTGTTTTACAAAAAAAAACATAAAAACGTTTTGCCTGAGGCAGTATCTGTTAGCCATAATTAAAGGGCTAATCTCAGGCAAATCACAACCTTCTGCTGTTACAGTCCTTTTTGAGAAAAACCAAGGACAACATAACCGTGGTAAAGGAGCAGCAGCATTGTCACACCTTCTTAATCAGTTTCTCATGTGGGAGCTTGTCAAAGTGCATATATGTACACACACGCATACATGCACAACGCACCGTCGCGCTCTCAGATGCTAGTTACTGGTGGAATCATTCCCAGTGCTGTGATGTCAGTCCAGTAAGTTAACTGGGTGGATGCCAACCAGCAACTCATTGAGCTCAAATGTAGGCGACTGCAATTATATCAACTCTGTTGATTTTAATAGCTACCTATTTTTCACAAACTTTTTTCAGTTTTATACAAGCCCATTTGCCAGTATCTGACTGGATCCAACCAATGACCTGGTCAGTCTATCTTCAGATTATGACTTGAGTTAACTTGAGTTATAGGGGTCTGACTTTTAATTATCAGGATACACATCAAAATGTATTTCTGTGTGTCTGTAATGATGTTTGTGACTACTGACCTCATCTTAGTTCGGAATGATTGATGGTAAGCTTGAATGGACAGTGTGATACTGACCTTTGAACAGCTTTCAACAGAAGAGGTGCTCGACATTCACATAGTTTACCCTATAAGTCACACGAAGGGCAGAATTCCTATCTAAAAGGGTAAAGACATTTGGAATTTGAGCGATTCAGTGAATGATCCACAATGGAAAAGGTCATTTCTCCATCCAGTGCTCCACGAGTCAGTTTCTCATTCTGATTGGAATCCTTCATAGTAACTATCTCAATCTTTAATTTCATATGCTTTTGACTAAATGTTTTATAAAAGATAGACTTCCCAAAAGCATTTGATTTCTCACCATGTTGACTCTGCCTCCTTCATCCTCTTCCCGCTTTTTATTTATTCTATTTGGTGGTCACAAGGATCAGTTGGAGAGACAGTTAGAAGCAATGAGGAATTTGCAACAGCAACAGTATGTTAGCAGTTATAGGAAGCAGGCAATTCTCAGATACAGTCACGTAGGTGGGCTAACTCCAGGAAAGGTAAGAGAGGTAGACAGCTAGTGCAGGAGTCTTTTGTGGATATACCCAATTCAAACAGGTACGCTGTTTTGGAAAATGTAGGGGGTGATTGATTCACAGGGGAACATAGCACGAACAGCCAAGTTTCTGGTATTGATACTGGCTGTAATGCAATGAGGGGTACGTCGGGTTCCAAGAGCTCAATTGTGTTAGGGGATTCTGTAGTCCGAGGAACAGACGGACGTTTCTGTGGCCAGCAGAGAAAAAGCAGAATGGTGTGTTGTTTCCCTGGTGCCAGAATCAAGGATATCTCAGAGAGGGTGCAGAATGTTCTCACGGGGAGAGGGGCCAGCAAGAGGTCATTGTCCACATTGGAACCAATGACATAGGAAGGGGAAAAGGTGAGATTCTGAAGGGAGATTACAGAGAGTTAGGCAGAAATTTAAAAAGGAGGTCCTCGAGAGTAGTAAGATCTGGATTACTCCCGGTGCTACAAGCTAGTGAGGGCAGGAATAGGAGGATCGAGCAGATGAATCCATGTCTGAGGAGCTGGTGTTTGGGAAAAGGATTCACATTTTTGGATCATTGGAATCTCTTTTGGGGTAGAAGTGACCTGTACAAGAAGGACAGATTGCACCTAAATTGGAAGGGGACTAATATACTGGCAGGGAGATTTGCTAGAGCTGCTCGCGAGGATTTAAATTAGTAAGGGGGTGGGACCCAGGGAGATAATGAGGAAAGAGATCAATCTGAGACTGGTACAGTTGAGAACAGAAGCAAGTCAAACAGTCAGGCGGGCAGAGATAAGGTAGGACTAATAAATTTAAATTGCATTTATTTCATGGAAAGGGCCTAACAGGGAAGGCAGATGAACTCAGGGCATGGTTAGAACATAGAACATAGAACAATACAGCACAGAACAGGCCCTTCGGCCCACCATGTTGTGCCGAACATCTATCCTAGATTAAGCACCCATCCATGTACCTATCCAATTGCCGCTTAAAGGTCGCCAATGATTCTGACTCTACCACTGCCACGGGCAGCGCATTCCATGCCCCAACCACTCTCTGGGTAAAGAACCCACCCCTGACATCTCCACTATACCTTCCACCCTTCACCTTAAATTTATGTCCCCTTGTAATACTCTGTTGTACACGGGGAAAAAGTTTCTGACTGTCTACTCTATCTATTCGTCTGATCATCTTATAAACCTCTATCAAGTCACCTCTCATCCTTCGCCGTTCCAACGAGAAAAGGCCGAGAACTCTCAACCTGTCCTCGTACGACCTATTCTCCATTCCAGGCAACATCCTGGTAAATCTTCGCTGCACCCTCTCCAAAGCTTCCACATCTTTCCTGAAGTGAGGCGACCAGAACTGCACACAGTACTCCAAATGTGGCCTAACCACATGTGTGGTTAGGAACATGGAACTGGGATATCATAGCAATTACAGAAACATGGCTCAGGGATGGGCAGGACTGGCAGCTGGATGTTCCAGGATACAAATGCTACAGGAAAGATAGAAAGGGAGGCAAGAGAGGAGGGGGAGTGACATTTTTGATAAGGAATAGCATTACAGCTGTGCTGAGGGAGGATATTCCTGGAAATACATCCAGGGAAGTTATTTGGGTGGAACTGAGAAATAAGAAAGGGATGATCACCTTATTGGAATTGTATTATAGACACCCCTCATAGTCAGAGGGAAATTGAGAAACAAACTTGTGAGGAGATCTCAGCTATCTGCAAGAATAATAGGGTGGTTATGGTAGGGGATGTTAACTTTCCAAACATTGACTGGGACTGCCATTGTGTTAAGGGTTTAGATGGAGAGGAATTTGTTAAGTGTGTACAAGAAAAGTTTCCGGTTCAGTGACCTACTCTTGGGAAATAAGGCAGGGCAGGTGACTGAAGTGTCAGTGGGGGAGCACTTTGGGGCCAGCAACCATAATTCTATTAGATTTAAAATAGTGATGGAAAAGGACAGACCAGATCAAAAAATTGAAGTTCTAAATTGGAGGAAGGCTAATTTTGACGGCATTAGGCAAGAACTTTCAAAAGCTGACTGGGGGCAGATGTTCGCAGGTAAAGGGGCGGTTGGAAAATGAGAAGCCTTCAGGAATGAGATAACGAGAATCCAGAGAAAGTATATTCCTGTCAAGGTGAAAGGGAAGGCCAGTAGGTATAGGGAATGCTGGATGATGAAAAAAATTGAGGGTTTGGTCAAGAAAAAAGAAAGAAACATATGTCAGGTATAGACAGGATAGATTGAGTGAATCCTTAGAAGAGTATAAAGGAAGTAGGAGTATACTTAAGAGGGAAATGAGGAGAGCAAAAAGGGGACATAAAATAGCTTTGGCAAATAGAATTAAGGAGAATCCAAAGGGTTTTTACAAATACTTCAAAGACCAAAGGGTAGCTAGGAACAGAATAGTGTCCCTCAAAGATCATCAAGGCGGCCTTTGTGTGGAGCCACAGAAAATGATACTAAATAGAACATAGAACATAGAAAAATACAGCGCAGTACAGGCCCTTCGGCCCTCGATGTTGCACCGACCAAAGCCTACCTAACCTACACTAGCCCAATAACCTCCATATGCTTATCCAATGCCCGCTTAAATGACCATAAAGAGGGAGAATTCACCACTGCTACTGGCAGGGCATTCCATGAACTCTCAACCCGCTGAGTAAAGAATCTACCCCTAACATCTGTCCTATACCTACCACCCCTTAATTTAAAGCTGTGTCCCCTAGTAACAGCTGACTCCATTAGCAGAAAAAGGTTCTCAGTGTCTACCCTATCTAAACCCCTAATCATCTTGTACACCTCTATCAAATCTCCCCTAAACCTTCTTTTCTCCAATGAGAACAGCCCCAAGTGCCTCAGCCTTTCCTCATACGATCTTCCTACCATGCCAGGCAACATCCTGGTAAACCTCCTCTGCACTCGTTCCAATGCCTCCACATCCTTCCTATAGTATGGCGCCCAAAACTGCACACAATACTCCAGATGAGGCCGCACCAGAGTCTTATACAACTGCAACATGACCTCAGGACTCTGGAACTCAATTCCTCTACCAATAAAGCCCAGTACACCATTTGCCTTCTTCACAGCTCTATTTACCTGGGTGGCAACTTTGAGATCTGTGTACATGGACACCAAGATCCCTCTGCTCATCCACACTACCAAGTAGCCTACCATTAGCCCAGTAATCCATCTTCAAAATAAATGAGTATTTTGCATCAGTATTTACTGTGGAAAAGGATATGGAAGATATAGAATGTAGGGAAATAGATGGTGACATGCAAAATGTCCAGAATACAGAGGAGGAACTAGTGGATGTCTTGAAACGGGTAAAGGTGGATAAATCCCCAGGACCTGATCAGGTGTATCCGAGAATTCTGTGGGAAGTTAGAGAAGTGATTGCTGGGTCCCTTGCTGAGATATTTGTATCATTGATAGTCACAGGTGAGGTGCCGGAAGACTGGAGGTTGGCTAATGTGGTGCCACTGTTTAAGAAGAATGCTAAGGACAAGCCAGGGAACTATAGACCAGTGAGCCTGACGTTGGTGGTGGGCAAGCTGTTGGAGGGAATCTTGAGGGACAAGATGTACAGGATGGGAAAGCAAATCTAAGCAGGACTTATACAGTTTGCAAAGGCAAGGACTGATTAGGGATAGTCAACATGGCCTTTTGTGTGTGGGAAATCATGTCTCCCAAACTCAATTGAGGTTTTTGAGGAAGGAACAAAGAAGATTGATGAGGGCAGAGCGGTAGATGTGATCTATATGGACTTCAATAAGGTGTTCGACAAAGTTCCTCATGGGAGACTGATTAGCAAGGTTAGATCTCACAGAATACAAGGAGAGCTAGCCATTTGGATAAAGAACTGGCTCAAAGGTGATAGCAGGTTGTTTTTCAGACTTGGAGGCCTGTGACCAGTGGAGTGCCTCAAGGATCGGTGCTGGGCCCTCTACTTTTTGTCTTTTTACATAAATGATTCGGATTCAAGCATAAGAGGTACAGGTAGTAAGTTTGCAGATGACACCAAAATTGGAGGTGTAGTGGACAGCGAAGAGGATTATCTCAGATTACAACAGGATCTGGACCAGATGGGCCAATGGGCTGACAAGTGGCAGATGGAGTTTAATTCCGATAAATGTGAGGTGCTGCATTTTGAAAGCAAATCTAAGCAGGGCTTATACAGTTAATGGGCATGTCCTAGGGAGTGTTGCTGAACAAAGAGACCTTGGAGTGCAGGTTCATACCTCCTTGAAAGTGGAGTCGCAGGCAGATAGGATAGTGAAGGAGGTGTTTGGTATGCTTTCCTTTATTGGTCAGAGTATTGAGTACAGAAGTTGGAAGGTCATGTTGTGGCTGGACAGGACATTGGTTAGGCTGCTGTTGGAATATTGTGTGCAATTCTTCCTATCGGAAAGATGTTGTGAAACTTGAAAGGGTTCAGAAAAGACTTACAAGGATGTTGCCAGGGTTGGAGGATTTGAGCTACAGGGAGAGGCTGAACAGTCTGGGCTGTTTTCCCTGGAGCATCAGAGGCTATGGAATGACCTTATAGAGGTTTACAAAATTATGGGGGGCATGGATAGGGTAAATAGGCAAAGTCTTTTCTCTGGGGTCGGGGAGTCCAGAACTAGAGGGTATAGATTTAGGGTGACAAGGGAAAGACATAAAAGAAACCTAAGGGGCAACTTTTTCATGCAGAGAGTGGTATGTGAATGGAATGAGCTGCCAAAGGAAGTGGTGGAGGCTGGTACAATTGCAACATTTAAGAGGCATTTGGATGGGTATATGAGTAGGAAGAGTTTGGAGGGATATGGGCTGGGTGCTGGCAGGTGGATCTAGATTGGGTTTGGATATCTGGTCGGCGTGGACGGGTTGGATTTGAAGGGTCTGTTTCCATGCTGTACATCTCTATGACTCTATAACCTGGTTAATCCATTCCATATTACAGTCTCTAGTGGCGGACTGATTGGCCTTTAACTTCTGCCCTTATCACTGAAGAACAGAATCATGAACTGACAGCTCCTATATGAAAGATCGTTTCCCCAGCTTTCTGCAGGTTCTTGGGATGTATTCTGTTGGTTCTGGAGATATGTTCAGTAATTCCTTCAGTTCAATTCCTCTAAGTGATAACTTTCACAACGTATTCTCCACCTGCCAAACTTTGACATCTCTGCTCCGAAAGCTTTCTAACATTGTTGCCATTTCCGAGTGTACACAATTCTCCTTTATCATTCTGCCCTGATGACCAGTGTTTTTGTAGAAAGCTTGTATTGTCTTTGTGTAAAGAGTTAATTGTCTTTGAAAACAAGCAAAACCTACTCTGTTATGTTTTTACTTAGGTCTTGGTCACTATGGTGTCACCTGTAAATTGACCAGGATAGCCGGTGATATTGCTGGAGTCAATATTGTACAGACAGCAACTTATGGAGACTTCTGTTTAGCCGTATCCAAAGACGGGGATGTGTTTGGCTGGGGAAACTCTGAGTATCTTCAGCTGTCTTCAGTTACTGAGGCCACACAAGTAAGTATGAGAGTCCCCTATCCAGAGAAACACTTTGCAAAAGCATACATAGTGACGACTTGGCATTTAACCACAGTCGCAGCAGAGTGGTTAACTGTTCACTGTCTTAATCTTTGCTTGAACACCTTAGGCTACCTGGTTTCAAAAGGAGAAATAATTTGTTGGTTCCATAATAGATACAGCAGATGAATGCATGACTGGAGACCAGTGCAGAAGGGTGATTTAGATTGGGAAATTGAGATCAGTTCTGGGGGTTACCTGTACATGCTGATGGTTTAAGTCTAAACAGAGCTGGCACTTCATTCTTTGCAGTGTGATTTGTTGGTGCTGTTGGGGATGGTTAAAAATAACTCAGCTGGATGAAGAAATTGGTTTGGGGTCAAAATCGTTTTTCTTTCTAAGAGCTTTTCTCTCAATTTCTGGAGGGCTACCTTTTCATTCTGAACCACGGCCGGTGAGATGATCTTCTGTTCTGGTGTTATTACGTTGGGTATTTAGACTCTCAGAAGCAGCGTTAGAAAGATTCATCAATATCCTCAATAATTCTTAATCCTCATGAAATGCACAATTTGCAGAAGAGCTTAAACTTATTGGACACCACAATATTTACATTGGCTTAAGTCCACTGCCGTGAGTTAGCAACGAAAGGTTTTGTTCAATATCTGACATTCACTTTATGAAAAGTGCATTAATTTTCAAAGAGCTCATTACCTGTGAATTCAGGAATTCTTGGCTTCCGTTATTACTTTATTGACAGACTATCCTCAGCAGCCAGCATCCCTCTCGCCTATTCCACTCCTCCCCTTTTTCACCATTGTCTCAGAACCTCGCCCTGTAGGTTCATTACTCCCACCATCTAAATAGAAATAGAAAAGTATTGGGAAGGGTTTGATATGAGAGGGAAAGCAGTGAAGTCTGCATCAGGGTTACCCTGCATGTGTTTGAGAGTGCATGGTCTGTGGTAACTCAGAATGATGAGTTGCAGGTTCACAAAGCTACGTGGAAAATTATGTTGTGAATACAAAAATCTGGATCAAGAAACCTTTTCTGGATATGAGCTATTCAAGAAACAGGAAAGGAAGGGAAAAGGATAGAATGGCCAGATTGACCAAGTAGAATATTGCAGAGCTGGAAGGAGGATGTTCCAAAGGGCTCAAGGACAGAACCAATTTGGCTACAACTAAGGAACAGAGAAGGAGCAATTATATTGCTCGATATAGTCTGTAATGGCCACCAAGAAGTAGAAAAGATGTAGAGGAACATGTTTACATGGAAATAACAGAAAGCTGTAAGAATTATCAACAGATTATGATGGGTGACTTTAATTATTGCAATATAGACTTGGTAAGTAATGGTGTTAAAGGGCGGAGAGAGGCAAGAGATTCTAGAATGTGCTGAGTAGGATTTCTGAGGGAGTACAATCTAATACAAACAAAAAAGGTGGCACTGGCTGGACCTGGTTCACGGAATGAGATGGGCCAAGCAATAGAGGAATGTTTAGGCAACAGTAATCATGATATCATAAGATTTTAGGTTGAATTTGGAAAAGGAGGTGAAACAATCCCGAGTAAGGGTAACTACATGTGTGGGGCAATCCCATCTTCAATGGGATAAGGATGAATTTTACCAAGATAAATCCAAATCAAAGATTAGCAGGCAAAAAATTATAATGGGATTGATGAAGTGCCTTTAAAGAAGAGACAGATAAATAACATTCCCATGAAGGGGAAAATAAATCCAGAGTTTCCTGGGTGTTTATAGAGGTAGAGGAGAAGAAGAAGTGATCTTATTCCAGCTAGTGGTGAATGTCATCTAACGGAGAACCAAGCTGAATATGAAAGTTCAAAGAGGAATTGATAAAGCAAATATGAGAAACAAAGAGAAAATATGAGAAGAGACTGTCAGTTGACATAGAAGGGAATTTAGACTCTTGTGTAGCCATACAATATTTTAAATTGTGGTAAAAGGAGTGGGGCAGATTTGGGACCAAAACTAGGAGTTAGACACAGTCAGGGGATTTAACTGACGTACTGAAAGAATACCTTGCACCTGTTATTACCAAGAAAGACGGTGCTGCTACCCAGGCCACAGTGAAAGAGGAGGAAATTCAGACAGTAGAAGGAATTAGAATAGATAAGGAGGTATCTGAGAAACATGTAAAATCTCCCAACAAAGTGATTGTGACTTTCTTTCATTACATGTTGTTGCAGGTGAATATTCCAAAGTACCTTCCTTTTAAAGGAGTTGGGAAGATAAAACAGGCAGCATGTGGTGGAACTCATGCTGCAATCCTTAACAGTGAGTCCTCAATTTTTTAACACAGTGCTCTGTTCAGATTGCTTCCTGTCCAGACCTCCTTAATTCCTCCTTAGGTATCATCACCGTTTATCCGTCCTGGAGTACACAGTGACCATTTATCCTGGTGTTATTAATTTCACTGTCCCAGAAGATTAATTAGGCATTGTAGGGACTACATAAATTTTATTTGCAAATAAATGCAAAATAGTAGTTTGGATCAATTTTTTTAACAACTCAAAAGTGCAACTGCATCGTGTTCACATATTGGGCAGCATGTAACTTTTTTGGATAAGTTAGCTTTTTGAGAGCTTTTTGATATTTTTGAGAGACTGACTGACACCAAATGCTTTTGGGTTAAAAGAAAACAGCCCAGCAGCAGTTTATGAATTGGCTTTAAATTACAGTTTGACACAGACCTGAGTGGGCAGTTACAGTTGGACTTCTCAAAGCCTGAAAGCAAGCCCAATCTTTCTCGCTGGCTTTTTCCCCCTACCTCTGTGAGTAGGAGAAAGCCAGCACCAAATGTCTCTGAAATGAGGAATTGTTTCATCTCTTTTTCCAGATTCAACCTAAAATCTTATGATATCTAGAGCAAAAATCTAGATGCAATTAATTGGTTACTGAATTGAGGATCACCATGGTTGACCACACAGTGATGTCATCACCAAAGACAAAAGAGAAACACACCTTATTCCATTCCTTTTTATTTGGACTCTTGACCCACAGGATTTGTTCCCTCTTGTCTATGTTTTTCCATTTTTGATATTTCAACAGAACTTGCTGTCTTTGTGTCGTATGTGTGAATGAGTGTATGTTTGAATTTAAATGAGATATGGTTTAAGTTTTGAGTAACAGTAAAGTTGCCATGGTCCTGGAGGGCGGCTCTCATTAGAGACAGATGACTGGTGGTGATTTCTTCTGAGGGTCACCACACCTCAGGCAAGGAGAAAGGTTGAGAAGGAAAGTCCCTTATGGTAACCTCAGCCAGTGCAGGAATTAACTGTGGTTGAGAGCGGGTCTTATAGAATTCCTACAGTGTGGAAACAGGCCATTTGGCCCAAAAGGTCCACACCGATCCTCCAAAGTATATCCTATGCACACCCATTCCCCTACTCTATTACTCTACATTTCCCATGACTATAATCTACACATCCTTGAACACTACGGGCAATTTAGCATGGCCCCTTCACCTAACCTGCACATGTTTGGACTGTGTGAGGAAACCGGAGCACCTGGAGGAAATCTGTCCTCTTGTCCTGGGGATTGCAGGAATCCGAGAAAGCAGTCCCTCTTTCTTTATTCTATCATGTTTCAGTCATCTTAAACGACACAGTCCAATCATTCCTGATGTTCTGTACTGTTGGAAGGCAAGCCCAGTTTGCAGACCATGTCTTCATAATTTAACCCTCATCTTGTTTTGGTGCATCTCAGTCGCAGTGTCTCCAAAATGGTTATCCTGTTGCTAAGTTGTGTTGCTCAGAACTGAATGCAGCAACACCACATGGGATCGAACCAGAGGTCTGGGCAGCTTCTTTGAATTTTCACTTCTTTGTATTCAGTGCCTTTGCAATTAAGTGCTAGCATTCCCAATTTTATACACATTTACTGTGCCATCTAACGTAGTCAGGGAGCTTGGGTCTGTTGTTGTTGTTAAATAACTTTCCCTAATGTATCTTTTACTTCATGTTTCCTACCCATAAACTGCTAAAAGTTTCAATATAGTTCCTTATCACTCATATAAGTAACATGCATAGTCAACATGCCAGTTTGAATTGTAGTCAGTGCTGTAATGTGAGGAAGTGCAGGAGGCAGTTTATGAGCAGCAAACCCTGCAATGTTTTCTGGATGCCACATGGAATCTTCTGCATGCGCTTCAAAGCAAGTCTTTAAGGTGTTGTGTGAAAGGCAGTACCTCCTCAGCATTGAACTGCAATGTCAGCCAGTATTGTACTGAAGTTTCTACAGTGGAGCTTGACTCTCAGCCTACCTGGCTGGGTTAAGAGGGGTACGCACTGACCCACCAGCACTTGATCCCAGAAACGTTTTCCCTCTGCAATATTGGTTTCTCAGTGAAACTATGATTCCGTGATATTGCTAAATATCTGCCAGTGCCCATGGGAGATCCTGTACTGTCAGTATGAATCACTGCTGTATTTGCCAAGAATGAACTTGTACTCTTGTCTTTTATAGGAGAAGGCAATGTCTTTGTCTGGGGTTATGGAATTCTAGGAAAAGGCTGCAATCTCTCAGAATCTGGAATGCCAGAGATGATTCCATCGACACTGTTTGGTTGTTCAGAGTTTATGCCTGAGGTTCGAGTTGACCATATTCGTTGTGGCCTCAACCATTTTGCTGCTATCACCAGTAAGTGTCTTTCAATGAGCTCCACAAGCTGCTGAGAGTTTCGGAGGTTGAGTTTTGTGTTTCATCTCTTTACTGCTCCTAGACCCATCTGTGTTAGGCACATATGACTTGGCTCTTCTGCCCATCAGTCTAGATTATCTTCTCGGTGCCATTTTCCCATTCTATCTCCATAATCCCTTAATCTTGTCATCCTTAAACTTCTGATATCTTGGATATTCTGTCCTCCCAAATTTTCACCCCAGCTCTTCGATGATGTCCAACCTTCCCAATACATACTTTGAAAGTTTGTGCTATAGAATGTGTCCCCAATTCGTCAATTGTATTATAGCGAATTTGCATTAACTAAATGTGTATCACAGCAGAATGACCTATGTTGGACTGAAGGGTCTGTTTCCGTGCTGTACATTTCTATGACTCTGCGACCTGTACTTCTGAAGTTTCTATCTGCACCTGTCTTGGTATCTTTTGAGGACCCATCGATAAACTTGCCTTCCCCAGTTGGGAGCAGACCTTGAAATCTCTTCCTGTCCAACTTCCCCCTCCCAGTACCATTGATATCTCATTGTTCCTTGCATTTTTCTCTTTGTTGACTTGTGAAAAAGGCCCATAGTATACAAGAGTATTGTGGATGATTGGTTTAACAACTGCCTGAGGTGGGAAGGCAGTACCCTACTCCCACCCCCTCCCCTGATTTGGCTGTACTTTACAGCACTCTCCTTGCCCAATTATTGCAAAAGTGAAATAGCTCCTTTCACCAAATCATACCATCGACTGTTTTACTGCCCCTCAGTGTTTTGAGACTTCATCCTCTTCCAGACCCCTTGCTTCTCATTTAAAATTCTTCTTCTCTCTCACACACCTAGTACCAGGCCAGCCAGGTTTCTTCTGCACTGAACAACTTCTCACCCTCAACTTAAGCACCATCTCAAATCCCCGTACTCTCCCTCTCCTCTGAAATCAGTGCTCTGTTCACCCTTAAACTTAACCTCCATGTTGACCTGGCTGAGTCACATGGCTTTGCTAATCCCATGGTGTCAGTCACTGATGAGGCCTTTTGTCATCACTTCCTCGAATTGTTCTTGATTTACCTTCTTGTTCCCACTGTGCTCTGCGTCGGCCCTGGAGAAAGCTTCCTCTCCCCGAAGTCTCATACATCTACATTATGAGGAAGTTTTGAATGCTTATATGTAAACGTACAAAGTGGGATAAGGTTGGTGAGCTTTAAACACAAATAGCTGTAAGAGACGATGATGTAGTGGTAGTAAGTAAATTTTCAAAAGTACAAGTGTTCAGAAAACAATTATGACAGAAGAATAGCGAGATGGGGCAGCAGTACTGATTAGGGCAGACATAGTAATGTGGGAAACAGGCTTAAGGAGCATGAGCAGAACCAGGAATAGAAGTAGGTCACTCAGCTATTTAACATGACCATGGAACACTTAGAGTCATAGAGTCATAGTGATGTACAGCATGGAAACAGACCCTTCGGTTGAAAAATGTGGTGCTGGAAAAACACAGGCCAGGCAGCATCCAAGGAGCAGGAGAATCGACGTTTCAGGCATAAGCCCTTCTTCAAGAATGAGGCTAGTGTGCCAAGCAGGCTGAGATAAAAGGTAGGAAGGAGGGAATTTGGGGGAGGGGCGCTGGGAATACGATAGGTGGAAGGAGGTGAGGGTGATAGGCTGGAGAGGGGGTGGGGACGGAGAGGTCGGGAAGAAGATTGCAGGCCAAGAGGGCGGTGCTGAATCCAAGGGTTTGGACTGAGATAATGTAGATGAATGTAGATTTCTCCAGCTTCCTCATTTCCCCTCCCCCAACCTTATCTCAGTCCCAACCCCCGCATTCAGCACCGTCCTCTTCCCGACGTCTCTACCTCCACCCCCTCTCCGGCCTATCACCCTCACCCCCTTCCAACTATCGTATTCCCAGCGCCCTCCCCCCTACCTTTTATCTCAGCCTGCTTGGCACACCAGCCTCATTCCTGAAGAAGGGCTTATGCCCGAAACGTCGATTCTTCTGTTCCTTGGATACTGCCTGGCCTGCTGTGTTTTTCCAGTACCTCATTTTTCAACTCTGGTCTCCAGCATCTGCAGTCCTCACCTTTCTCCGAACAGACCCTTCGGTCCAACCTATCCATGCCGACCAGATATCCCAACTCAATCTAGTCCCACCTGCCAACACCCGGCTCATATCCCTCCAAACCCTTCCTATTCATATACCCATCCAAATGCCTCTGAAATGTTGCAATTGTACCAGTCTCCACCACTTCCTCTGGCAGCTCATTCCATTCACATACCACCCTCTGCGTGAAAAAGTTGCCCCTTAGGTCTTTTTTATATCTTTCCCCTCTCACCCTAAATCTATGCCGTCCAGTTCTGGACTCCCCGACCCCAGGGAAAAGACTTTGTCTATTTACCCTATCCATGTCCCTCATAATTTTGTAAGCCTCTATAAGGTCACCCATCAGCCTCCGACGCTCCAGAGAAAACAGCCCCAGCCTGTTCAGCCTCTCCCTGTAGCTCAAATCCTCCAACCCTGGCAGCATCCTTGTAAATCCTGTCTGAATCCTTTCACGTTTCACAACATCTTTCTGATAGGAAGGAGACAAGAATTGCACGCAGTATTCCAACAGTGGCCTAACCAATGTCCTATACAGCTGCAATATGATCTCCCAAATTCTGTATTCACTACTCTGAACAATAAAGGAAAGCATACCAAACGCCTTCTTCACTATCTTATCTATCCGCGACTCCACATTCAAGGAGCTATGAACCTGCACTCCAAGGTCTCTTTGTTCAGCAACACTCTCTAGGACCTTACCATTAAGTGTTTAAGTCCTGCTAAGTGACTTTTTTGCACCATGTCCCCAAAAGAAATCTGTCGACCTCTACATTCAAATGTTCAATTCCTGAGCGTCCACAGTCCTCTGGCATAACAAGTTCGAAAGATTCGCAGATTCTGATTTTCTTTAAAAATCACATCGCGATGCTAAATGGCATCGTCCTCATTTTTAAATTATGGAGAAGCTTCATTGCACTCTGTCTATGATAACACTTTCTTGATGTAAGGAGATGAAGACTGCACAAAGTATGCTAGATGCATCCGAACCAAACTCCTATCCAATTGAAACAAGTTATTTCTACACTTAAGGTCTGCTGCAATGAAGGCTAACAGTCCATTAGCCTTCCGAATAGCTTGCTGTATTTGCATATCAGCCTTCACAGATTTACTGGTAAGGATATCAGTGTCCTTTTGTACATCTCCACTTCCCAGCCTCTTACTGTTTAAGAAATACTCATAGAACATAGAACATAGAAGGATACAGCGCAGTACAGGCCCTTCGGCCCTCGATGTTGCGCCGACCGAGTCCTACCTAACCTATACTAGCCCAATAACTTCCAAATGCCTATCCAATGCCCGCTTAAATGAACATAAAGAAGGAGAGTTCACCACTGATACGGGCAGGGCATTCCATGAACTCACAACCCGCTGTGTGAAGAATCTACCCCTAACATCTGTCCTATACCTACCACCCCTTAATTTAAAGCTATGTCCCCTAGTAACACCTGACTCCATTAGCGGTAAAAGGTTCTTAGTATCTACCCTATCTAAACCCCTAATCATCTTATACACTTCTATCAGATCTCCCCTAAACCTTCTCTTCTCCAATGAGAACAGCCCCAAGTGCCTCAGCCTTTCCTCATAAGATTTTCCTACCATTCCAGGCAACATCCTGGTAAACCTCCTCTGCACTCGTTCTAAAGCTTCCACATCCTTCCTATAGTATGGCGACCAAAACTGCACACAATACTCCAGATGAGGCCTCACCAGAGTCTTATACAACTGCAACATGACCTCAGGACTCCGGAACTCAATTCCTCTGCCAATAAAGCCCAGTACACCATATGCCTTCCTCACAGCACTATTTACCTGGGTGGCAACTTTCAGAGATCTGTGTACATAGACACCAAGATCCCAAGATCCCTCTGCTCATCTACTCTTTCTATTAAAGTTGATAACGTCACATTTTCCATTATATTTAATGTGCTATTTCCTTGCCCAATCTTGACGACTATCCAAATTCTTCCTCACAACATGCAATCCCACTTAGCTTTGAATCGTGTGTAAATTTGGAAATGTGATGTTTGGCGTTCACCTCCAAATCATTGATTGATATATATATATATATATATATATATATATAGTGTATAGCTGGAGCCCAAGCACTGATACCATAAGACCATAAGACATAGGAGTGGAAGTCAGGCCATTTGGCCCATCGGGTCCACTCCGCCATTCAGTCGTGGTTGATGGGCATTTCAACTCCACTTACCCGTATTCTCCCCGTAGCCCTTAGCTTCTTGATGTCTCGAGGAAATATCAATCACTGCCTTGAAGACATTTAGCGTTCCAGCCTCTACTGCACCCTGTGGCAATGAATTCTACAGGCCCAACACTCTCTGGCTGAAGAAATGTCTCCGCATTTCTGTTCTGAATTGACCCCCTCTAATTTTAAGGCTGTGTCCATGGGTCCTAGTCTCCTTGCCTAACGGAAACAATTTCCTAGCGTTCACCCTTTCCAAGCCATGTATTATCTTGTAAGTTTCTATTAAGTCTCCCCTAATCTTCTAAACTCCAATGAATACAATCCCAGGATCCTCAGCCGTTCCTCTTACGCTAGACCAACCATTCCAGGGATCATCCATGTGAACCTCCGCTGGACACCTTCCAGTGCCAGTATGTCCTTCCTGAGGTGTGAGGATCAAAACTGAACCTAGTACTCCAAATGGGGCCTAACCAGAGCTTATATAAAGTTTCAGTAGCACAACGGTGCTTTTATATTCCAACCCTCTTGAGTTAAGTGACAACATTGCATTCGCTTTCTTAATCACGGACTCAACCTGCATGTTTACCTTTAGAGAATCCTCAACTAGCACTCCCAGATCCCTTTGTACTTTGGCTTTACGAATTTTCTCACCGTTTAGAAAGTAGTCTGTGCTTTTATTCTTTTTTTCCAAAGTGCAAGACTTCGCATTTGCTCACGTTGAATTCCATCAGCCATTTCCTGGACCACTCTCCCAAACTGTGTAGATCCTTCTGCAGCCTCCCCACTTCCTCAGTACTACCTGCCTGTCCACCTAACTTCGTATCATCGGCAAATTTCGCTAGAATGTCCCCAGTCCCTTCATCCAAATCATTAATATTTAATGTGAACAGCTGTGGCCCCAACACTGAATCCTGCGGGATACCGCTTGTCACCAGCTGCCATTCTGAAAAAGAACCTTTTATCCCAACTCTCTGCCTTCTGTCAGACAGCCAATCCTCAATCCATACCAGCAGCTCACCTCAAACATCATGGGCCCTCACCTTGCTCAGCAGCCTCCCGTGTGGCACCTTATCAAAGGCCTTTTGGAAGTCTAGATAGACCACATCCACTGGGTTTCCCTGGTCTAACCTACTTGTTACCTCTTCAAAGAATTCCAACAGGTTTGTCAGGCACGACCTCCCTTTACTAAATCCATGTTGACTTGTTCTAATCAGACTCTGCTCTTCCAAGAATTTAGAAACCTCATCCTTAATGATGGATTGTAGAATTTTACCAACAACCGAGGTTAGGTTAATTGGCCTATAATTTTCCATCTTTTGTCTTGATCCTTTCTTGAACAAGGGGGTTACAACAGCGATCTTCCAATCATCCGGGACTTTCCCTGACTCCAGTGACTCTTGAAAGATCTCGACCAATGCCTCCACTGTTTCCTCAGCCACCTCTCTCAGAACTCTAGGATGTAACCCATCGGGGCCAGGAGATTTATCAATTTTAAGACCTTTTAGCTTTTCTAGCACTTTCTCTTTTGTAACGGCAACCATACTCAACTCAGCCCCCTGACTCCCTTTAATTGTTGGGATATTACCCATGCCTTCCACTATGAAAACTGACGCAAAGTACTTGTTAAGTTCTCCTGCTATTTCCTTATCGCCCATCACTAGGCTTCCAGCATCAGTTTGAAGTGGCCCAATGTCTACTTTTGCCTGTCGTTTGTTACTTATGTATTGCAAGAAACTTTTACTATCACTTCTATTATTACTGGCTAGCCTACCTTCATATTTGATCCTCTCCTTCCTTATTTCTCTCTTTTTATCCTCTGTTTGTTTTTGTAGCCTTCCCAATCTTCTGATTTCCCACTGCTCTTGGCCACTTTATAAGATCTCTCTTTTTCTTTAATACATTTCCTGACTTCCTTTGTCAGCCTTGGCTGTCTAATCCCTCTCCGGATAATCTTTCTTTTCTTGGGGATGAACCTCTGTACAGTGTCCTCAGTTATACCCACAAACTTCTGCCATTTTTGCTCTACTGTCTTCCCCACTAGGCTCTGCTTCCAGTCTATTTTTGTCAGTTCCTCTCTCATGCCCTCATAATTACCTTTATTTAACTGTAACACCATTACATCTGATTTTGCCGCCTCTCTTTCAAACTGCAGACTGAACTCTACCATATTATGATCGCTACTTCCTAAGGGTTCCCTTACTTTAAGATCTTTTATAGACTCTGGTTCATTCCAAAGCACTAGGTCCAGAATAGCCTGCTCCCTTGTGGGCTCCATGACAAGCTGTTCCAAAAAGCATTCCATGAATTCCCTTTCTTTGGATCCACTGGCAACATTATTTACCCAGTCCACCTGCATATTGAAGTCTCCCATGATCACCGTGACCTTGTCTTTCTGACATGCTTTCTCTATTTCCTGGTACATGTTGCGCCCCTGGTCCTGACCACTGTTAGGAGGTCTGTACATAACTCCCTTTATGGTTTTTTTGCCTTTGTGGTTCCTCAATTCCACCCACACAGACTCCACATCATCCAACCCTATGTCATTCAGTGCCATAGATTTAATTTTGTTCTTAACTAACAAGGCAACCCCACCCCCTCTGCCCACCTCCCTGTCTTTTCGATAAGTTGAAAATCCTTGGAGGTTTAACTGCCAGTCCTGACCCCCCTGTAACCACGTCTCTGTGATGTCTACCACATCATAATCATTCGCTATGATCATTCACTATGATACTCACTAGCCACTACCTGCTAAAGCAAGAATAACCCATTTTATCCAAATCTCTGTTAGCCAGTCATTAATCCATGTACATTGCTGTTCCACATGCTGTTTTTGTTTCTAACCAGCCTGTTAGGTCTTCATCCAAACCTTTATGAAAAATCTAAGTATGTTATGTCCATTAGCTCCCTTTTATCAATTTTCTTTGTGACATCTTAAAAATACCAATAATTTTGCCAAACATAACTTTGCATTTGCAAATCCATGCGCAATCAAATCATTGGAGTTGAGGAGCAGAATGAAAATGATCACATTCTGCTAGGAGTAGTTCAAAGGCTTCCAAATAGTGAGAAAGATAGAGAAATACATCTGCAAAAAAATCGAGATGTACAGGGACTACAAAGCAGTTATGTTGAGTACTTAAATTACCTAAGTGCTCAGCAAAAAAATTATTCTGGTCAAAAAAAGAATTTGATGAGAAGAATGAAGTGCTCAGTGGTCAGCACTGCTGCTTCACAGCGGCAGGGACCCGAGTTCAATTCTAGCCTCAGGTGACTATCTGTGTGGATTCTGCGTGGGTTTCTTCCAGGTTTCCTCCCACAGTCCAAAGGTGTGGAAGTAGGTGGATTGGCCATGCTAAATTGCCCATGGTGTCCAGGGATAGAACATAGAACATAGAAGGATACAGCGCAGTACAGGACCTTCGACCCTCGATGTTGCACCGACCGAATCCTACCTAACCTATACTAGCCCAATAACTTCCAAATGCCTATCCAATGCCGGCTTAAATGACCATAAAGAAGGAGAGTTCACCACTGATACGGGCAGGGCATTCCATGAACTCACAACCTGCTGTGTGAAGAATCTACCCCTAACATCTGTCCTATACCTACCACCCCTTAATTTAAAGCTATGTCCCCTAGTAACACCTGACTCCATTAGCGGTAAAAGGTTCTTAGTATCTACCCTATCTAAACCCCTAATCATCTTATACACTTCTATCAGATCTCCCCTAAACCTTCTCTTCTCCAATGAGAACAGCCCCAAGTGCCTCAGCCTTTCCTCATAAGATTTTCCTACCATTCCAGGCAACATCCTGGTAAACCTCCTCTGCACTCGTTCTAAAGCTTCCACATCCTTCCTATAGTATGGCGACCAAAACTGCACACAATACTCCAGATGAGGCCTCACCAGAGTCTTATACAACTGCAACATGACCTCAGGACTCCGGAACTCAATTCCTCTGCCAATAAAGCCCAGTACACCATATGCCTTCCTCACAGCACTATTTACCTGGGTGGCAACTTTCAGAGATCTGTGTACATAGACACCAAGATCCCTCTGCTCATCCACACTACCAAGTAGCCTACCATTAGCCCAGTAATCCATCATCTTGTTATTCCTACCAAAGTGAACGACTTCGCACTTAGCTACATTGAATTCCATTTGCCACATTTCCGCCCAGCTCTGCAACTTATCTATATCCCGCTGTAACCTACCACTTCCTTCCTCACTATCCACAACTCCACCGACTTTTGTGTCATCCGCAAACTTGCTTACCCAGCTTTCAAGTCCTTCCTCTAGATCATTTATAAAGATAACAAAAAGCAATGGTCCCAAAACAGATCCTTGTGGTACACCGCTAGTAACTGCGCTCCAAGATGAACATAATCCATCAACTACTACCCTCTGTCTCCTTCCAGCCAGCCAATTCCTAATCCAAACCTCTAATGTATCCTCAATGCCATACCTCCGAAGTTTTAGCATTAACCTACCATGGGGAACCTTATCGAACGCCTTACTAAAATCCATATACACAACATCTACTGCTTTACCCTCATCCACTTCCTTAGTCACCTTCTCAAAGAACTCAATAAGGTTTGTGAGGCACGACCTGCCCTTCACAAAACCATGCTGGCTATCCCTGATCACGTTATTCCTACCCAGATGTTCATAAATCTTATCCCTTACCATTCTCTCTAAGACTTTGCCCACCACTGAAGTCAGACTCACTGGCCTATAGTTACTAGGGCTATCCCTACTCCCTTTCTTGAACAATGGGACCACATTCGCTATCCTCCAGTCCTCTGGTACTATTCCCGTTGACAATGATGACATAAAAATCCAGGCCAATGGCTCTGCTATCTCCTCCCTAGCTTCCCATAGGATCCTGGGGTAAATGCCATCAGGCCCAGGAGACTTATCTATATTCATCCTTTCCAATATTCCCAAAACCTCTTCCCTGCATGTTTCCAGGGCATCCATTCTAATTATTTGTGATTCCATATTCACATCAGCAACAGTGTCCTGTTCCTGAGTGAATACTGATGAAAAGTACTGATTTAATGTCTCTCCAATCTCCTCCGCCTCCACACACAACTTCCCACTACTATCTTTGACTGGACCGATACCTACCCTAGTCATCCTTTTATTCTTGACATACCTATAGAAAGCCTTTGGGTTTTCCCTAATCCTACCAGCTAAAGACTTTTCATGTCCCCTTCTCGCTTCTCTTAGCTCCCTCTTTAGCTCCTTCCTGGCTACCTTATAACTCTCAATCGCCCCTACTGAACCTTCACGCCTCATCTTTACATATGCCACCTTCTTCCCTTTCACAAGGGACTCCCTTGTGCAGGCCAGGTGGATTAGCCAAGGAAAACACGAGTTTACAGGGATAGGGTAGAGGGGTGGGTCTGGGTGGGATGCCATTTGGTTGAGCGGTGTGGACTCAATGGGTCAAATGGCCCACTTCCACACTGTAAGGATTCTATGATTCGATTAAACATGTCCAGTGGGATCCAACAAGGGCTACTGTTGGGGTCCATGCAGTTCTAGGTTCATATAAATGATTTAGACTTGAGTGTAGGAGAATTGATCAGTAAGCTTACAGATGATACAAAAATTAAGGTGGTAAATAGAGAGGATAGCTGAAAAATGTGTTGCTGGAAAAACGCAGCAGGTCAGGCAGCATCCAAGGAGCAGGAGAATCGACGTTTCAAGCATAAGCCCTTCTTCAGGAATGAGGAAGGTGTGCCAAGTGGGCTGAGATAAAAGGTAGGGAGGTGGGACTTGTGGGAGGGGCATTGGGAATGCGATAGGTGGAAGGAGGTTAAGGTGAGGGTGATATGCTGGAGAGGGGGTGGGGGCGGAGAGGTCGGGAAAAAGATTGCAGGTCAAGAAGGCGGTGTTGAGTCCGAGGGTTGGGACTGAGATAAGGTGCGGGGAGAGGGGAAATGAGGAAGCTGGAGAAATCTGCATTCATCCCTTGTGGTTGGAGGGTTCCTAGGCGGAAGATGAGGCGCTCTTCCTCCAGGTGTCGTGTTGCCATGGTCTGGCGATGGAGGAGGCCAAGGACCTGCATGTCCTTGGTGGAGTGGGAGGGGGAGTTAAAGTGTTCAACCACGGGGCTGTTGGGTTGGTTGGTGCAGGTGTCCCAGAGGTGTTCTCTGAAACGTTCCGCAAGTAGGCGACCTGTCTCCATTTACAACCCTTCTTAACAACCCTGTCCACTTGGGTGGCAATTTTAAGGGATCTATGTACCTGCACACCAAGATCCCGCTGTTCCTCCACACTGCCAAGAATCCTGTCTTTAATCCTTTACTCAAATTTCAAGTTCGATCTTCCAAAATGCATTACTTCGCATTTATCTAAGTTGAAATCCATCTGCCACCCCTCAACCCATCTCTGTATCCTGTCAATGTCACGCTGCAGCCTACAAAAGTCCTTCATACTGTCAACGACACCTTCAACCTTTGTTGAAGTCTGCAGACTTGCTAACCCATCCTTCAATCTCCTCATCCAAGTCTTTAATAAAAATTACAAAGAGTAGAGGTCCAAGAACAGAGCCCTGTGGAACACCACTCACCACAGACTTCCAGGCAGAATACTTTCCCTCCACTACCAATCGCTATCCTCTGTCAATCAGCAATTCTGTAGCCAGATAGCTAAATTTCCCTGTATCCCATTCCTCCTGACCTTCCCCTACCATGGGGAACCATATCAAATGCCTTGCTGAAGTCCAGATACACCACATCCACAACTCGACCCTCATCAACTTTTCTAGTAACATCCTCAAAGAACTCAATAAGATTTGTGAGGCATGACCTGGCTCTCACAAAGCCGTGTTGACTGCATTTAATCAAGCCATGCTCTTCCAGATGGTCATAAATCCTATTCCTCAGAATCCTTTCTAACACCTTGCAGACGACAGACGTGAGACTGACTGGTCTGTAATTGCTGGGGATTTCCCTGTTTCTTGAAGAGAGGAATTATATTTGCCTCCCTCCAGTCCTCAGGTACGACTCCGATGGAGAGCGAGGATTCAACGATCTTCGCAAGCGGCGAAGCAATCGTATTTCTCGCTTCCCAAAGCAGCTGAGGACAAATCTGGTCTGGGCCTGGCGACTTGTCAATCTTAATGTTTGTCAAAATTTCCAGCACATCAGCTTCCTCAGCCTCTATCTGTTCCAGCATGCACACCTGCTCTTCAAAGGTTTCATTCCCTACAAGATCCTTTTCTTTAGTAAAGACAAAAGCAAAAATCTCATTTAGGGCTTCCCCTACCTCCTCAGACTCTATACACAAGCTCCCTATGCTATCTCTGATCGGCCCTACTCTTCCTTTGACCATTCTCTTATTCCTCACATACGTGTAAAATGCCTTTGGATTCTCCCTAATCCTTCCTGCCAAACCTTTCTCGTTACCCCTCCTGGCCCTCCTCAGACCATTTTTGAGCTCCTTCCTCGCCTGCCTGTAATCCTGTAGAGCTGACCAAGGCCCTTGCTTCCTCCACCTTACATAAGCTGCCTTCTTTCTTTTGACGAGAAGCTCCACCACTCATCATCCAAGGTTCCTTTATCTTACCCCTTCTTGCCTGTTTCAGAGGAACACATTTATGCATCAATTGCAACAACTGTTCCTTAAACAGTCTCCACATGTCTATAGTGCCGTTTCCATGGAACAATTGCTCCCAGTCCATGCTTCTCAACTCACGTCTGATAGGAAAATAGTTTCCTTTTTCCCCAATTAAATATCCTCCAATTGTGCCTGCTTCTCTCCTTCTCCATGGCTATGTAGACTGTGAGGTAGTTGTGGTCACTATCACCAAAATCAGCGCAAGATCTGACACCTGCCCCAGCTCATTGCCGAGCACCAAATTCAAAATGGCCTCTCCACTTGTCGGCCTGCCAACGTACTGAGTTAGGAAACCCTCCTGAGCACACCTTACAAAAACAGCTCCTTCCAAATCATCTGCTCGAACGAGGTTCCAATCAATATTGGGAAAGTTAAGGTCACCCATTACAACAACCCTACTACATTCACACTTTTCCAAAATCTGTCAAACTATGCTTTCTTCAATCTCCCTGCTGCTATTGGGGGGGGCTATAGTAAACCCCTAAATTTGGCTAAATGTGGTATGATGCACTTGGGCAGATCAAACAAGGCAATGGAATACTTGATGTACAGTAGGACCCTGGAAGCACCAAGGATCAGAGAGACCTTGGTGTATATGTACACTGGTCCCTTCTGGTGCAGATGGATAAAGTGGTTAAGAAGGTATAGGTATCCTTGCTTTTAATAATCGAGGTGTGAAGTTTAAGAGCAGGGAAGTTATGCTGGAGCGTTGGTTCGGCCACAGCTAGAATATTGTGCATCGTACTGGAATCCAATTTTAGGGGAAGTGCGATAGCACTGGAGAGGGCGAGAGGAGATTTACCAAAATGTAGTCTGATTTTGACTAGTGGAGTGTCACAAGGAGCAGATCTAGGGTCTAAGTTATTCACTATGTATATTAATAACTTGGAGGTGGGACAGAATGTAATGTATCCAAACTTGCTGATTGTTGGGAGATCATGTTGTGAGGAGGATGTGAGGGATCTGCAAGAGAAGTGGAATAGGCGGAGAGAGTGGGCATTTAATGGAATTTAATATAGGAAAGTGGGAGGTTGTGCATTTTAGTAAGAAGAATCAAAAGGCAGACTATTATTCAAACAGATGGAGATTCCAGAAAAGTGCATTGCTGATTGGTTTGGTGTTCTTCTGTACAAAGTTAGCATACAGATGCAGCAAGTAATTAAGAGGTCAAATGGAACCCCTTGGGGGGGTTTGCAGTTTAAAAACTTGCAAGTCTTGTTACAACTGTACAGTGTTAATGAGCTGAAAATGTGTTGCTGAAAATGTGTTGCTGGAAAAGCGCAGCAGGTCAGGCAGTATCCAAGGGGCAGGAGAATCGACGTTTTGGGCATGAGCCCTTCTGCCTGAAACGTCGATTCTCCTGCTCCTTGGATGCTGCCTGACCTGCTGTGCTTTTCCAGCAACACATTTTCAACTCTGATCTCCAACATCTGCAGTCCTCACTTTCTCCCAGAGTGTTAATGAGTCCACACCTGAAGTACTGTGTACAGTTTTGTTCCCCATATTTAAGAGAGAATATTTTAGCATTCGAGCGGCTCAAAAGAAATTCACTGGGCCAATTCCAGAGGTGAAGTGGTTGACTTATGAAGAATGGCTAAACAGATTCCGCTTTTATTCTTCCGAAGTTAGAATGAGGAGTGATCTTACTGAAACAGACAAGATTCTGAGGGGGCTTGACAGAGTAGCTGTTGAGAAAATGTTGAGAACCTCTCAATCTTTAAACATACTTGGGTGTGCACTTGCATTAACATTTAAGGTTATGAGCCTGGAGTGGCAAAGTGAGGTTAGTGTAGGAGGTAATGTATTTTTGGTGGTATAGACTCTGTAGACCAAAGAGTTTCTTCTATACTGTATGATTCTATGATTCCCATCAAACCTGAAGTCAATAGAAATCAAGAGCAAAACGCTTCACTGTTTGGAGGCATACTTCCATCTCCATGTCAAATAAATCTCTGTAGGAGTCCCTCAGGATAGTATCCTAGGCCCAAAACCATCTTCAACTGCTTCATCAATGATCTTTCCATCATAAGGTCCGTGTTAGGATTGGGCAATGATTGTGCAATGTTCAACATCATTCATGACTCCTCAGGTACCATTACTTTCAACATTCCAAGATTTAATATTGACAAGAAACTGAACTCAACCAGTTATACAAATAGTACAGCTGCAAGTGAAGGTCAGAAGCTTGGAAACCTACAGCGAGGAACTCACCTTCCACTTCCTCAAAGCCTGTCTAGCATTTACCAGTGTGATGGAGTACTCTTTGGCTTGAATTTGTCCTGTAGTCTGTGCACCATTTCACACTGGTCAGGTAGTTGCCATTGTTGTATCTGCACTGGAATAGCTTGACTAGGGTAGCGGCAAATTCTGGAAGCTTACATTTTCAGTACTGTTGCTGGAGTGTTGTCAGGGCCTAGAGCCTTTTCAGTATTGAATGTCTTCAGCTGTTTCTTGATGTCATGTGAAGTCACTTGAATTGACTGATGCCATGTGATATTGGGGACCTTGAGAGGAGGCTGAGATGGATCATTCATTCAGCACTTCTGGTTGAAGGATGCAAATATCTTTTGTCCTCATCTTTTGTGTTGATGCCCTCAGCTCCCCTCTTCATAGAGTAATATAGCATGGAGACAGGCCCTTTGGCCCAAACTGCTCCATGCCGACCAAAATGCCCATCCATACTAACCCAATTTCCCTGCACTCTCCCCATATCCTTCTAAACCTTTCCTGTCTATGTATTTGTGAAGCCTCCACTTCCTGTCAACTGTTTAATTATCCACTGCCATGAGGACTGGATGTGGCAGAACTGCAGAGCTTATAGCTGATCCAGTGATTGTGAGGTCACTTAACTCTGACTATTAAATGCTACTTTCAGTAGTCCTATGTCATACCATCACCAGATCAATACCTCACTTTTACGTATGCCTAGTACTGCTCCTGACTTGTCCTTTGCACTGTCCATTGGGGCAGGGTTGATTCCCTGGTGTTATGAAGTTGTAGACATGTACTGTACCTTTAAGGGAGCTGAAATTTCTGGCCAACAGTGGGTGAAACAAATAGCTGGTGCTGTGTTGCCATGATACTAAAACAATTTCCATTTTGGCCAGTCAGTTTAAATTATGCCCCAGATACAGAAATACAATTGAATTTGAATTTAGTGTTTTGATGACATAAAATTAATGAAGTGATCCAATGTTTTAGGGTATAAAACCGGACATTTTGACCAGTTAGGGGAGAACTGCCAAATATTCCCTGCTAGCCGATTAGCTATCTGAAGAGTTCCTGTACATATGAAAGATCTGTAAAGCAGAATACTGAAGAAAAGATGACTGGAAAATCTACAGAGGAAGATACAGAGAGAAGATTCGATGGCTGGTTCTGAAATTTGAATTCTTTTTTGTAAATCTTAACCAGGGTATTTACCGGACCAGTATTGTAGAGTGGGGAGATAAAAGTAGGTTTAAGAGAAAGGAGTGGCAAATCGTTGTTAAGAAATAAAATTGATAATTTTTAAACAGTGACCTCTGGGACAGTTCTTTGTCAAAATTTAACAGATTACAGCACGAGGTGAGCTCCTCTGTGTTGGGTTTAAATTAGCAGAGAGGTTTACCCCATGTCGTAATACTGGCTTGATGGCAATATGAGTTCACAGATTGTGTTGGAGTATGATTCTGCTGCTGCTGATGTCTCACAGCACGTCATGAATGCCCCAGTCTTTAGTTGCTAGATCTGTTTGAAGTCTGTCACATTTAGCACAGTGGTACTGCTACATGATACTGCATCACTATTCAATCCTGGAGCTTCTTTCCCAATAGCATTGTGGTGCATCTATATCATGTGGACTGCAGCAATTCAAGCAGGCAACTCACCACTGCCTTCTCCAGAGCAATACTGGTCCAGCCAGTGATGTCCATATCTCACAATGGAATAAATTACAAGGAAGAGAAACTGGGGTTATTTACTTACGGTGGCTGGGGCTGTTTTCCCCGGAGTGTCGGAGGCTGAGGGGTGACCTTATAGAGATTTGTAAAATCATGAGGGGCATGGATAGGATAAATAGACAAGGTCTTTTCCCTGAGGTGAGAGAATCCAGTACTAGAGGGCATAGGTTTAAGGTGAGAGGGGAAAGATATAAAAGGAATGTAAGGGGCAATTTTTTCACACAGCGTACGTGTATGCAATGAGCTACCAGAGGAAGTGGTGGAGGCTGGTACAATTGCAACATTTAAAAGGCATCTGGATGGGTATATGAATAGGAAGGGTTTGGAGGGATATGGACCGGGTGCTGGCAAGTGGGACTAGATTGGGTTGGGATATCTGGTCGGCATGGACAGGTTGGACCGAAGGGTCTGTTTCCAAGCTGTACTTCTCTATGATGCTATAAATTTTGTTTTTGCCAATACCTTATGAACTGGCATTCTTGATAATCTGGCAAAAGTTATGTACCTGAAATACTGAACGTTTACTGTATTATTACAATCTCCACAATATCCAGGTAGTGAGTTGAGAGTGCAAGTGAGAAGGCTGTCTGTCAGTAGATTTTATTTAAGGCAAAATTGCATTATTATTTAAGTGACTTATGCTATATATAATGTATAACAGTCATGCATTACGTTTTGATTTCTTAGTGTGTGTTTTCACATTGATCATTTTGACCTCTTGATCAATCAAAATATTTGGTCAGCAGCACAATCCTGGTCCCATAAATGCTGGTTAATAAAACTTTTATTTATTTGCTTTACCCTCCAATCCATAATGCCTTCATGTTCCAGATCGTGGTGAGCTTTTTGTGTGGGGCAAGAATCTCCGAGGTTGCCTTGGCATTGGGAGTATGGACGATCAGTACTTTCCCTGGCGGGTAGGTCCTTCACTTATTTTGTTATTCTTGGAGTTTCAATTTCTTTACCAATCCTATGGAATCCAATTTTGCAGGAAAAAACTGAATTGAAGGAGAATAGCTGGGGAGAGTTTTTCAGTACAACATTGTCCAAAATGTTAGCTATTGTAATCCCAATAAAGGTCGCCATTTTAAGCGGCAATTGGATAGGTACATGGATGGGTGCTTAATCTAGGATAGATGTTCGGCACAACATCGTGGGCCGAAGGGCCTGTTCTGTGCTGTATTGTTCTATGTTCTATGTCCCTAAAGATACAGTCCTTTTTGTTTCAGTTTTACTTTGCCATCTAATATCACCTCAAACTATATTTTTTAAAAATCCTCTGTTTTGTCAAACTTTGGGTCACTTATTCTTCTACTTCACGGGCTTGTTATGAATGGTAGCTGACCTAATTAAGTTCATTGCTTAAGATCTCTCTTGGAGCAAAGCTCCTCTTCTAATAGATCTGCTGCAGTTGTCAAAGACCTTTTCTTCCTAACGCTGAGTAACTAACTGTATTTATTGTTTGTTTAGGTGACAGTACCAGGCAATGTCATGGACGTAGCTTGTGGGGTGGACCACATGGTGGCACTTACAAAATCATTCATTTGAACTGATAGTCGCTGAACACGACAAGATTACAACATGGATCTTCTCTAATTCTGGACCAAAATCAGCTGCCCAGGATCTTAGATTTCCCTCCACTATCCGCAGAAGAAATGTATGTGCATAAAAGTTTCTTTACTGTTATCACAGTATGGATCTATCTTGTACAAGTTAAGGAGTCCTCTTATTGGTCTTATGTTCACTGAATGGAGCAGTTTGTATTTGTGTATTTTGAAGTAAACTTTTCAAATATGTTCTGCTCTCCACCCATTCATCAATCTATTTTGTTACTTCTCCTCTCGCTAACTTCTCTTTCTAGCTTTCTTTCTGTAACTTGTTTGATCTCTGATTTTCCTCCTCTGCACCTTTAAAACTGGATGGAAGGTGCCATTCTAACTAAATCTAACAGTGTGCTGTGATTTTATTCCGAGTGTTATACTGACAGTTATGACTATTAATATAAAGATTGTCACAGATCCATTATTTCACATGATCAAAATCTGGGATAGTTTTCTCACCTTACTGAGAAACTTGCTTCATTTTATTTGTGGAATAAATATTTTGGTGCTGAAGATCTTTATGAATTTTGCTGTCTGTAGGACATTTTTTAACCGTCAGCACCTTTCCCTATCTCCTATTATCTCAGGAGTTTTGCTCATTGTCTCTTTGTGTCTTTATATGTAAAACTATTTCCAGTTTTATTTCCACACGACCAGCACTGATAGCTCCTTGAATTCTCTGTGTATGTTCTTGTCTGTAGGATACAGCATAGTCAATGTCACATGTTGCTGTGATGTCACAATAGTGGTGGTGTTTGGGGGGCAGTAACAGTACACAATAATACTGGGGTTAATAAAAACAAACTTCAGTGAAAGCTGAGTTTCCTTCGTGAGGCAGGAAACTTTGGATTCACATGTAAAAGAGGAATCTAGATTCGTGAAATTCTAGATTCACAGAATTCCAGATTTGTATGTGAAAAGGGAAATCCAGGATTTGTGAAATGCAAGGTTCATTTCCTGTATGAAAGGAAATTAAGAAAAGATTGTCCAATCTACAGAACCCAACTCATGGATGATCTGATGGATCCCTGACTGCTGTTCCCACCTCGAAAGCAGTGCCATTGTGATTGCTGTTTGCATGACTGACATCTGTCTGCAAAGACTACCTGTGAGGAATTGGTTTGAGTGAGGAGTTGATGAAAATTTTTGGCAATTGTCATTGAATATTTAAACTGTGCCAGAAAATATCATCAGGCTACAATGCTGGAAAAATCAGATAGAAGAATCCCTACAGTGTGGAAACAGGCCCTTCGGCCCAGCAAGTCCACACCAATCCTCTGAAGAGTAACCAACCCAGACCCATTCCTCCTACCCTATATTTACCCCTGTCTAATGCACCTAACTTGCACATCCTTAAAGACTATGGGCAATTTAGCATGGCCAGTTCACCTAACCTGCACATTTTTGAACTGTGGGAGGAAACAGGAGCACCTGGAGGAAACCCATGCAGACAATACGCAAACTCCACGCAAACAGTCGCCCGAGACCAGAATCAAACCCAGGTCTCTGGCACTGTGAGGCAGCAATGCTAACCACTGAGCCACCATACCACCCCAAGAGATTAGGTCAAGAGCAATAAACTGGTGTCTATACATGATTTGTGTCCTGTGATTCTAGCACAGTTGAAAAGCTGAATATATTTTACAAACCAACAGTAATCATTCAGTCAAGTCCATGGAGGAGCCCTGCTCAGCCCTCTAGAATCACTGTGAGTTTATGTCTGGGCAGTGAGTGGTGGGAGAAATGCTGCTTCCTGTGCAAAAAAACATTTGCACTTGCAATTAAATTTGGTAACACTGAGTTTAAAGTTATGGTGTTCCCTGGTCGGATCAGTGTATTGTGGAAGATACCAAACTGCTGCATGGGCAAACTTGCCAATGATGTGGGTGGATGTGTAGTAAGAATATCCTCTTGGGGTCAAAGAAAGCACTAAGCTTTCAAACACTCCAGACAAGTTATTAGGGTGAGGAATGGAGTTGGTAGCAGGGGAACTGAGTTTCTGGCAGGACAGAAAAGAATGCCTTCCATTTTCCCAATATTTATGTAGAAGAACTTTCTGTTCCACTGTCAAGAGATTTGGTGCTTTTCATGTTGTCAAAATGAACTAAATTAATATTTATTTTCTTTCTTTATGGTAGTTTGATGGATAGCTATATTCTGCCTCTAACAGTTATTGGCAGTCATCCAATCCATTTTTAGGTATTGCTGACAGTTTTGCAAACTGCTGGTTACTCCTCTTGCAGCTGTTCGCATCTAACAAGAATGCAGGGCCATTAGGTACTCAATATCAACTGGTTTAACCAGCTGCTGGTTCTAATAAGTCAATGAAAATAGACAATAATTGATTTATTGAATAATCCTCTTTTTGGCATCTGTCAAATCATGATCAAAATAAAACAAGTAATCATTCATTACATATTTGCAGGCAATCTTTGAGATAAAATGAAACGAGGTAATTAAAAGGCTGCACAATTTAAGCATGCAAATAATTATAATATGTTGCAAAATGTAGACCTGTTTTATTTACAGAATAGAAAGAACAGGACACATTCCACAATATGGGGAGATGATGGCCTAGTGATATTATCGCTTGACTTTTAGAGGTTCATTGGGGGGGTAATTCTGGTACTGGGGTTTGAATCCTGCCACGGAAGATGGTGGAATTTGGATTCAGTAAACATTAAGAGTCTGATGATGACTGTGAAACCACAGTCAATTGGTGTAAGAGCCCATCTGATTCACTAGTATCCTTTAGGAAAGGAAACCGCCATCCCATATGTGACTCCAGGCTCACTGCAATGTGATTGACTGCTCACACAACAACTGTTATCGTGGCAATTAAGGATGGGTAACAAATGCTGACCAGTGACCCCACCGAAATGAATGAATAAAAAAACACGCATATCTGCCCAGGAGTTATCATTACTTTCAACTTCTCCCATCTGCTATTTGTATTCAAATTTCATCGATCATATGTTGTCATAGTGTCTCTATAAAATTCTCAATCATTTACATCCTTTTCTTGAGTTTATAACTTTTGGTCTGAGGTTTTCTTGTCGTCTGTACACTTTTTTGTTCTTTAATCTTGTCTTTTTCCTTAATTCCACATCAGATTTACTTTTGTGCATAAAATCCTGTTGATTCTGAAAATTAAACAAAATTTTAAAAGGGTAAAAGCAAATTATTGCGGATGATGGAATCTGAAACCAAAAGAGAAAATGCTGGAAAATCTCAGCAGGTCTGGCAGCATCTGTAAGGAGAGAAAAGAGCTGATGTTTCGAATCTAACTGATCCTTTGTCAAAGAGCTTTGACAAAGGGTCAGTTAGACTTGAAACATCAGCTCTTTCCCCTCCTTACAAAATTAGAAAGGGTTTGAGAATTAGTGTTTCAACACTTGACCCCCCTTCAGAAGTGAACAGTAAAAGATTGAAAGGGAAGAGAAAAAGACAAACTCCCTCAGGAGAAGTATCATTAAACTACTGTTGGATGGCATTTCAATTCTTTAATGGAGAGAATCATTAAAGAAAGGTAGGCAGCACAAGGTTAGCACTACTGCCTCACAGCACCTAGGGCCCAGGTTCAGTTCTGGCTTTGGGCGGTTGTCTGTGTGGAGTTTGCACATTTTCCCCTTGCCTACATGCATTTCCTCAGGATATTCAGGTTTACTCACATGATTCAAAGATGTGCAGGTTAGGTGGATTGGCCATGGGAAATGCAGGGTTATAGGGATGGGGTGGATCTGGATGGGATACTGTTCAGAGGGCAATGTGAACTCAATATATCAATATCTGCTTCCACACTGTAAGGATTCTTTGATTCTATGAAACAGGAAAGGTGAGAGTGGGTAATGGATGTGGCACATAAAAACAATTGAGATTTTGAGCGCTCTGAGGATTGAGCTGTTCAGGAAACTGCCTGTTTATTTTTGCATGTGTTCTTTCCCAAGGTAAAGACAGAGCCTCTGAGGCTCAAATCGAGGAAACAAAAGAGAAAGGGCACAGCAATCATGTGCCACGAAGTACATTTGGGGTCTTGGACAATGTATGGGTGAAGAGCAGCAGGAAGTGTGGGTGTGGGTATGAGTGAGAAAGTGGGATGTGGAAAGATTAAGAGATGTATTTTGTGGTGAAGGTTTCCGAAATGTCAGGTGATCTTGAAGGTGTTGTAAAGGTGTAGAACTAGAGAAGGTCAGAACTGAAGTACACAGAATGAGACAGCATCTGCAGATCTCATTTTTTACTCGAAGGAATTCCCTGTCCCTGAGATGCTGCCTAACCTGCTGTGCTTTGACCAGCAACACATTTGCAGCTGTGATCTCCAGCATCTGCAGATCTCATTTTTTAACACAGAATGAGACAGGCTGAAAGATCCCGGGGCAGCCTCAGCTAAGTTAAAGAATGTATTCCGTTCTGGTGCGAAAGGTAAACTTGCAGATTGAATGGATTTGGGGGAACTGAGAGGTTATGATTTAGTTTTTAAAATGGAAGGAGCACAACATAACTTTGGAAATGGTGAAAGTAGTTT
The DNA here is from genome assembly GCF_020745735.1 of Hemiscyllium ocellatum. Lineage (NCBI taxonomy): Eukaryota > Metazoa > Chordata > Chondrichthyes > Orectolobiformes > Hemiscylliidae > Hemiscyllium > Hemiscyllium ocellatum. The sequence continues at coordinate 54,475,438 of NC_083431.1, forward strand.
GGTGCACATATGTGTGGAAAGCTCATCTCAGGACAGGTCCCAGAGGCATCATCATTATTTGTAAGCCTGGGGAAGCATGTATAGTTCACAACCCATTCAGCCAGGAATGGGTGTCTCCACAGGATCTCTGTGGGTGATGATCTGATTTGGATAACCACAGTCTCATTTACTCATTTCCATTTTTTAATTGATGTGCACATTACAGACATTTATTGCTGATCCCAAAGGATAGTTAAGAGTCAACTATATTTCTGTGGCCTGGAGTCACGTAGGTAAAGATGGCAAATCTCCTTCTCTAAAGGACATTAATGAACCAGAGGGATTTTTACAACATTCCATTTCTTACTGAATTCAAGTGACATCATCTGCTGTGGTGGGATTAGAACCAGCAATAGCTGGTCTGCTGAACATTAGCCTGGAGTTCTGGATTACTAGTCCAATGACATTACCACGATGCAGCACCTCCCCATTTATGAAGGAAGTAGCTGCATCTTCTCTGGCCCATCCTCGAACTGTTCAAGGTTGTCCAAGTTTTCAGTAAAGATTGAGTTCACCACATGGCTAAGTTACTAGGTTGTGGTTAACCCTGAGGCGTGCCAGTTAGAGCTGGGAGGGAGACAGCAACCCACACATGGTCCTCCTATTCAAACAAGTCTTCTCCACTAATGCTGGCAAGAAGGCAACTAAACAGCTGCCATCCGGTTCCCAGTTTAGGCAGTGAAGTCCTAGCAGAGTTTAGATCTCATTGTAGGCAAACATTAACATCGAACCATGAATGTATCATTCAGAACCCTATTGGAAGGTTCAATTAGATCTAGCTGGTTCTGCCTTCCCCCGTAACTCTGATCTTCTCATTGAGATACTAATATCAGGTGTTTGGGGGGGGGAAAGAAGGTTCCAGATTTTCACTCCCCTTTTGTGTGAAGGAAATGTTTCCTGATATCATCCAGGATAAAAACAAAGTTTATATAACTGCCATCATAATTTAACTGCTTTAATACCAGGATCCTAGTTGGTGAATCAGCTTGGCAACCCTCCAGACGATGAATATATAGCCACACTAAAATAGTAAAGCTTATAGTAAAACTGAGGGAGGTGAGAAAGTAGAGGTCTTGTTAGATTAATATTGATGAGGGTAGGAAATGAAGTGAATTGAGTTAGAGATGGTTGAAGATGAGTACAGGCAGAAGAAGGACATATGCTGAAAGATAGACGTATAGAGGGACAGGATATCTGCAAGAGAAAGAGAGGGTTATGTCAAGAGAATCCGAAATTATTTCTGCTTATTTGGGTCAGATTGGGTCACAGTTTATGTAAGAGTGAAGTAACACCAACAACTCCTCTGAAAACCCATAAAACCATAAGACATAGGAATGGAAGTACGGCCATTCGGCCCATCGAGTCCACTCCGCCATTCAATCATGGCTGATGGGCATTTCAACTCCACTTACCAGCGTTCTCCCCGTAGCCCTTAATTCCTCGAGACAACAAGAATCTATCAATCTCTGCCTTGAAGATATTTAGCGTCCCGGCCTCCACTGCATCCTGTGGCAATGAATTCCACAGATCCACCACTCTCTGGCTGAAGAAATGTCTCCGCATTTCTGTTCTGAATTTACCCCCTCTAATTCTAAGGCTGTGTCCACGGGTCTTAGTCTCCTCGCCTAATGGAAACAATTTCCTAGCGTCCACCCTTTCCAAGCCATGTATTATCTTGTACATCTCTATTAAGTCTCCCCTTAATCTTCTAAACTCCAATGAATACAATCCCAGGATCCTCAGCCATTCCTCATATGTTAGACCTACCATTCCAGGGATCATCCGTGGGAATCTCCGCTGGACACGTTCCAGTGCCAGTATGTCCTTCCTGAGGTCTGGGGACCAAAACTGGACACAGTACTCCAAATGGGGCCTAATCAGAGCTTTATAAAGTCTCAGTAGCACATTGCTGCTTTTATATTCCAACCCTTTGAGATAAGTGACAACATTGCATTTGCTTTCTTAATCACGGACTCAACCTGCATGTTTACCTTTAGAGAATCCTCAACTAGCACTCCCAGATCCCTTTGTCCTTTGGCTTTACGAATTTTCTCACCATTTAGAAAGTAGTCTATACTTTTATTCTTTTTGCCAAAGTGCAAGACCTCGCATTTGCTCACGTTGAATTCCATCAGCCATTTCCTGGACCACTCTCCCAAACTGTCTAGATCCTTCTGCAGCCTCCCCACTTCCTCAGTACTACCTGCCTGTCCACCTAACTTCGTATCATCTGCAAACTTCGCTAGAATGCCCCCAGTCCCTTCATCCAAATCATTAATATATAATGCGAACAGCTGTGGCCCCAACACTGAACCCTGCGGGACACCACTCGTCACTGGCTGCCATTCCGAAAAATAACCTTTTATCCCAACTCTCTGCCTTCTGTCAGACAGCCAATCCTCAATCCATCCCAGCAGCTCACCTCGAACACCGAGGTGAGCCACCGTGTGGCACCTTATCAAATGCCTTTTGGAAGTCTAGATAGACCACATCCACTGGATTTCCCTGGTCTAACCTACTTGTCACCTCTTCAAAGAATTCCAACAGGTTTGTCAGGCATGACCTCAAATCCATGTTGACTTGTTCTAATCAGACTCTGTTCTTCTAAGAATTTAGAAACCTCATCCTTAATGATGGATTGTAGAATTTTGCCAACAACCGAGGTTAGGTTAATTGGCCTATAATTTTCCATCTTTTGTCTTGATCCTTTCTTGAACAAGGTTACAACAGCATTCCTCCAAACATCCGGGACTTTGCCTGACTCCAGTGACTCTTGAAAGATCTCGACCGATGCCGCCGCTATTTCCTCAGCCACCTCTCTCAGAACTCTAGGATGTATCCCATTGGGGCCAGGTGATTTATCAATTTTAAGACCTTTTAGCTTTTCTAGCACTATCCCTTTTGTAGTGGCAACCATACTCAACTCAGCCCCCTGACTCCCTTTAACTGTTGGGATATTACTCATGTCTTCCACTGTGAAAACTGAAGCAAAGTACTTGTTAAGTTCTCCTGCTATTTCCTTATCTCCCATCACTAGGCTTCCTGCATCAGTTTGAAGTGACCCAATGTCTACTTTTGCCTGTCATTTGTTTCTTATGTATTGCAAGAAACTTTTACTATCATTTCTAATATTACTGGCTAGCCTACCTTCATATTTGATCGTCTCCTTTCTTATTACTCTCTTTGTTATCCTCTGTTTGTTTTTGTAGCCTTCCCAATCTCCTGATTTCCCACTGTTCTTGGCCACTTTATAGGATCTCTCTTTTTCTTTAATACATCTCCGGACTTCCTTTGTCAGCCTTGGCTGTCTAATCCCTCCCCGGATAATCTTTCTTTTCTTGGGGATGAACCTCTGTACAGTGTCCTCAATTATACCCACAAACTCCTGCCATTTTTGCTCTACTGTCTTCCCCGCTAGGCTCTGCTTCCAGTCTATTTTTGTCAGTTCCTCTCTCATGCCCTCATAATTACCTTTATTTAACTATCACACCATTACATCCGATTTTGCTTCTCTCTTTCAGACTTCAGACTCCAGACTGAACTCTACCATATTATGATCACTACTTCCTAAGGGTTCCCTTACTTTAAGCTCTTTTATAGACTCTGGTTCATTGCAAAGCACTAGGTCCAGAATAGCCTGCTCCCTTGTGGGCTCCATGACAAGCTGTTCCAAAAAGCCATCCTGTAAGCATTCCATGAATTCCCTTTCTTTGATCCACTGGCAACATTATTTACCCAGTCCACCTGCATATTGAAGTCTCCCATGATCAATGTGACCTTGCCTTTCTGACATGCCTTCTCTATTTCCCGGTACATGTTGCGTCCCTGGTCCTGACCACTGTTAGGAGGTCTGTACACAACTCCAATTATGGTTTTTTTTGCCTTTGTGGTTCCTCAATTTCACCCACACAGATTCCACATCATCCAACCCTATGTCATTCAGTGCCATAGATTTAATTTTGTTCTTAACTAACAAGGCAACCCTACCCCCTCTGCCGACTTCCCTGTCTTTTCGATAAGTTGAAAATCCTTGGAGGTTTAACTGCCAGTCCTGACCCCTCTGTAACCAAGTCTCTGTGATGCCTACCACATCATAATCATTCACTATGATCTGTGCCATTAGTTCATCTGCTTTGTTATGAATGCTACGAGCATTCAGGTAAAGTGCCTTAATGCTAACTTTCTTATCATTAGAGATATTGGAAGTCATAAGATGTCCTAAGTTATCCTTGCTTTTTTCTGCATTCCCAGTCTGCCTCAATTTTAAATCCGCCTGGACACATGCTATCCTGCTGCTTATCTTTCCATTTAATGCCACACTCCCTGTCGCTTTCACTTTCCCTTTCCCCCCAACTCGGAAGTTTAAAGTCCTACTGACCACCCTATTTATCCTCTTTGCTAGAACATTGGTACCTGATCGGTTCAGGTGGAGACCGTCCCAACGGTACAGATCCCCCCCCAGTTCCAAAACTGATGCCAATGCCCCATGAAGTGGAATCCCTCTTTCTCACACCAATCCCTTAGCCATATGTTTACTTGCCTAATTTTCTTGTCCCTATGCCAATTGGCACGTGGCTCGGGCAGTAATCCGGAGATTATGACCCTTGAGGACCTGTGCTTCAATTTCCTGCCTAGTGCTTCGTAATCCCCAAACAGGTCCTCCACCCTAGTCTTGCCTATGTTGTTAGTACCAACGTGGACCACAACAACTGGATCCTCCCCCTCCCGCTCTAATATCCTTTCAAGCCAGTCGGAGATGTCCCGCACCCTGGCATCGGGCAGGCAACACACCATGCGAGACTCCCGATCCAGCTTGCATAGGATACTATCTGTCCCCCTAATTATAGAATCCCCTATAACCACTATTTGTCTATTTGCTCCCCCCTCTTGAATGGCCTTTTGCACCATGGTGCCTTGGTCAGTTGGCTCATCCTGTCCAGAGCCCTTTTCCTCATCTGAACAGGGAGGAAGAATCTCGTACCTGTTGGACAAGGTCAAGGGCTGAGGCTCCTCCACTCCTGAACTCAGGTTCCCCCTACCTGCCTCACTTACAGTCACACTCTGATGTGCCTGATCACTAGCTGAATGTGAATTACTTAATCTCCCAGGTGTGACTGCCTCCTGAAACAAAGCGTCCAGGTAACTCTCCCCCTCCCGGATGTGCCGCAGTGTTTGAAGCTCAGATTCCAGATCATCAACTCTGATCCGGAGTTCTTCCAGCAACCAACACTTGCTGCAGATGTGGTCACTGCCATTCACAATGGGATCAGCCAGTTCCCACATCATACAGCTACAGCACATCACCTGCCCAGCCATCTCTGCTTAGTTAATTAATTACTTAGTTACTTTGTACAAGTTTGAGTTAGAATACTTTCTGATACCTCTCTGCTATAGTCTTTCCCTAAAAAGGAATAATATATATACCCACACACAAAAACAAAGTAAATTTTTAACCAGTCACTAGTAAAGAAATAGAAAATCCTTACCTTAAAAAAAACCAGTGTAGTTAAGGAGGTTAGAGGAGGAGGGTGGGTGGGAGATACTACAGGTTTAACCGCCTTCCTGATTTATATACTCACTGTTTTCCTTCCCGGCTGCCCCTCTGCTCGCCGTCACTTCCCCTGCTGCTCCCGCTCTTTCTGTGAAGAGAGAGAAAAAAAAACACCACTGCCCGCTACAGGTAAGTAATTTTAAAACAAACTGTCTTACCTTAGCTGTAGTCTTCCAGGTTCGTTTATACTCAGCCGCTGCTCCCACTCAAAAAAAAACCCAATCTGTTTCTCTAACAACTTGTACACTTTCAAAGCAGTTTCAAAAAATAGCCAGTCCATCCTTAGCCTGACATCACAGTGAACCAATGAAGGCATACAGAGTGAGTTATCCCAGCCAAGTGCAGCACAGCCCAATTTAACACAGCACACTGCGTGAGGTCCCAGCTCCAGCTCCAGCCTCCCTCTGGACCATTAGTCCCAGGCACAATGTCTTGCAGGAGCCTGGAGTCGTTTGAGGAAGCACATTATGATGAGTACGAGTATTACAATCTGGCAGATTGCCTGCTTCACAATGGAGGGAAAAGCAGGAGCAAGAAAGAGAGCATTCGGAATACGAATCACCACTGCCCAGCTGGGCACGAGAGGAAAATCATGGACAAACTCTACAAAAGTGAGCTGAAAAGGAAGAGAGCTCAAAGCTCGTCCTAGGTGAGTGACCTTTCCCTCCTCCCCCCCACACTCGTGTGTCCCCTGTTCACTGCGTGATTTGCAGTGCCCCAACAAACTTAATTGTCAGGGTACTTCCATGTAATTAAAACTCAGATTGCTTTATAGCAGCATTGGCATAAAATGGATACTGAGCTAAAGAAAGATGGCTTGGGTTAGTTAAGTTCTAAGAGACTTCTTTATGAGGAATAAGATGCAGAGACTTTGTTTTGGGTGAGAATTCCAAAGTAGAGTGCTTTAGCGGGTGGAAGTGTAATGTTTTTGTCAGAATGGGCTCCCTTTCCTGGTGAGTTTGGATGCAGTCATTTCAGTTTGTCCCCTTCTTACCAACAAAGTGGATTTTTCTCTGTTTAATTCTAAAGTGCAGTAGGGGGTGACATTTGATTCCAAGGCTGAGCTCAATTTGTGGATTTTAACTCGGGTGTCATGAAGGTTCACAGTTAGCCTCAGGAGAGAGAGAAAGAAGTTCAGAGACTTAAATGGTCATTTGCATCTAGGCCCAGACATAATGAACTCCATAGTCAAATACGGTGCTCATGTATTGGAATCACAAATGAGGATGGAAGTCACATGAGTTAAAGAACAGCTACTCATTCAGAAGTTGTATTTAGTGATGTTACTTCAGGTAGCAGGAAGGAAAACTCAAATTTTGTACTGACTCCTGACCAACACATGATTTTATTTAAAATTGTCAAAAATGAGTCAAAACAACACGTGTGTACAGAGGAACCTCATTTATCCGAACGAGATGAGCAGACACTTTCTTGTTTGGATAATTGATAATTCGGTTAATTGGTTCAATGCCTCTCTTCTGGGGCTCGGAATTTTCTGAAGTTTCCTTTTTCCTCTCTCTGTCTCAGGATTTGTTTCTGAGCAGACACACACCTGCAGCATTATTCAACTCGTCCACCCCCCACCCCACCACCACCATCAGTTCAATGAGTTGACACAGCGAGCACTTGCTAAGTCTGCACCCCGTTCAGGAGACTAGGCAGCAGCACAACATGTGTGAGCCCCGGTCTCCGCCCTCCCAACCCCACCCTCCATTGACCCCACCCCTCAACCCACTTTGCATCCCCACCCCCGTCAGTACAGTGATTAAAAATGAACTTGGCTCACTGAAATGCTACTGAGAACAGTCCACCCCTGCCCCTGCCTCACTGGGGAAGCCAGAATGGACACCAACAGTAAGACTGCTGTTTTCTTTTCAGGGGGGAGAGTCTCAAAATACGCCCCCCCCACCCAAGGCGTGCACACACACCATTTTACTGCAACTTTTTGACAGGTTCCACCTTTGCCATGTTCAGGACAATGTTGGAGAGATTATCTGAGGAAGGGGAATTTAGGGTACAACCCTGTGTAGAACTCCAGGGAAAGTGTGGGGGGAGAGGGAGGGAGGTCAGTCATTTGGAGACGGTTTCTGGACTCCCATCGATGTCCAGGACTGTTCCCAGTAGCATTTCAGTGAGCCGAGTTCATTTTTAATCACTGTAAGCAAAAGGTGTGATCGGTGTTGAAACACTTCTTTGATGTAATGTTTCTATTGGAACCTTGATAACCTTCGGATAATCCAAAATTCGGATAATTGATATTTGGATAATCGAAGTTCCTCTGTATTCAGTTGTACAGATAGATCAAGTCTTATCTGTTTTCTGTAGCTTTGTTGGAGTGACGTCATCAGAATAAGCTTTATTTGGACTTAAGAACAAATGAATATTTATACAGCTTATTATAAGAATAGTAGAAGACCATTCAGCTCATCCAACTCGTTTGATTGGTTAAGGGAATGTCCCTGCCCAGCAAAATCCTTCTATCCCCGTCAGTACAGTGATCCCCAACATCCAAAACCTTTTGGGGAGAGACTTTCTGATTTCCATTACAACTTGTGTGTGAAATATTCTAATAGATTTCACTCCTAAATGACCTAACTCATATTTAATATTGTGGTCCCTTTGTCCTGAGTTCTCCCATCAGAGATTAGTTTCTCTCCATCCACCCAAACACCTCCTGTTATCATTTTAAACTCTTCAATTCCTTTACTCCTCCTTCCAAATTGAGGCAATTTCTGATGTAACCCTGTCTGTCCTAGATGTGACTTCAGTCCAATTCCACACTACATATTTTACTCTTAGGGCACACATGGTAATCAGTGGTGGACAATAAAGCTTGTCAAAGTAATCTATATCTGAAGAATAAAAGGAAAGGTGAAGAATTGACATTATTCAATTAAATTTGTTTCTCTGATTCGCCTTCACAGATTTTCAACGAGTGACCTTGATTGTTCCACCAAATTCCTGAGTCTGGTCTCCTACTGTTTTGTGAGGTGCCATCGCAACATAAGTTCTTCAGTTGCTGGATAATGGCAACTGTTTATTGAAGCAGCTTTCAATAATGTTTTGGGAATGAGTAGTAACTTTTGATAAAGCACCCATTGTGGAAAATCTGAGATGAAGAATTGAAGTGCAATCAAGTTAGTGTGCTGTGTCAGTATTAAAACTGGTAGCAATAGAACTTTTAACCATGAGAATCCCTACGTATGTTTTCCCAAGTATGTTTGAATCTGTTAATTGCAGTGTCAATGTTTCCTGTATTGAATAAACTTAGAAATGAAAATGAGCCACAAATCATGTCAACTTTATTTGTATTTTAACTTTATGTTGAGTTCTCCATGTGTGGTTACTGAGTTCAGTATTTAATGGTCAGTATGTTGAGAATAATGAGACATTAAAATAATTCCCAATGCTAAGAAGTGATCCTGTTTGTATACATGCAGAGTATGTTAACAGCCCAGAAAGATTAAGAAGAGTTTCACTACATGGGAGGCCATCCAGCAGGTTCAGACCAATGCTCAGTTCACACAATCCCTGAGGAATCTGAAAAAAAAACAAATTTACCCGACAGACCGTCAGACTAACAAGTTTCAACAAATCCGTGCCAGCTTGTAACTTTTTAATATGAATCAGAATCAAAACAACAAACAAATCTTGGTCAGTACAAAAAAATAATTAGACATGGAGTGTCAGATACAAAAGAGGCTATCTTGCCAAGTTTCTAAGCAGTCATTTCACCTGGAGGGTCAACGGCACCATTTTCCCAAGCAGCAGTCCAAACTCTTTTTTTTTAAGGACTGAATCAGTTCAATCTTCAGTTGGTTTTCATGTAAGCATTCCATCCATTCAATCTGTCCTTTCTGGTACACGTTTTCAAAATCTCCTTGTTTCTCCTTTCCAACTCTTCTGTTTCTGCTTCTCTTTCTCCTTCTTTCTGTGATCCACATTGCCTCCCATATTTTAACTTCCTTGGTGTTGATATTGATTCCAGGCCAAGGATCGCCAAGCCACAAGGACCAGAATTTATTTTCCAGAAATTACGAATGATCTCTTTATAATTAATGCAAACCCTTAAAATACTCAAACATTCACAAAAATATCCTCAATATGCAGGTTTTCATTACTACTAATGTTTCTGGTGTAACGACATGGAGTAAACTCTCCTGCTTACTGTAAACCAGCAACACAGAAAAGATTTATCTGTAACAGTTTGAGTGGCCAAGAACTATGTAAAGTAAAAATTAACAACTTTATTTCTTAAAATAAAACAGGGAATAATTCACTAACCACTATTTACAATGTCTTTCTCTAACCTACCTGTTACCTTCCCTTCTATAATACCAGTCTGATAAACCTCCCAATTAAAATTTACAAAACAACACTTCTTTTCTCAAAACGAGGCAGCCGTAGGTTCTTGTCTTTGGCTCTTCCTGTGTCTTCTTTGCTCCTTTGCATTACAGGTCACTGATCGAAAAGATACTTTTTTAAACAGTCTGTTTACATGCTGGGCTGTGACAGTTCTCCTTCCAACTGTTCAATTTTCCCCTGCCTTATACTCCAGAGCATTGGGTTATGTCATTGGCTTTTAAGATTGTCAATATACTCAATTCAAACTTGATTGGAGTTTATGTTTTGGGTATAATTTAAACTGGCTGAATTCAAGTTTGTTTTTGTCTCCAAGTAACATACTAATTGAGTGGTTCGACCCAGCATTACACATTACCATTTTTGAGTGCACTTGGTGTTGGGTTCGATAGTTCTGCTGCTTTTAACTCTCTTAAAGGTATACCCACATCGTCATAATAGAAAAAATGACCCATCATAATGAAAAGATGATTTCATTTTTTTCTCTATTTTTTAAACAGGTTCCTCTAATATACAGATAACTTTCATATAATTTCGCCCTAACTTCTTGCCATATACATGTGTATATATACATAAATATACATAAACATAAACATTAAATAAAGACTAATCTCATCTAAACTCTATCAGTAATGGGTGGCATGGTGGCTCAGTGGTTAGCATTGCTGCCCCACAGCGCAAGGGTCCTGGGTTTAATTCCTGCCTTGGGCAGCTGTCTGTGTGGAGTTTGTACATTCTCCCCATGTCTGTGTGGGTTTCCTCCGGGTGCTCCAGCTTCCTCCCACAGTCCCAAAATGTGCAGGTTAGGGTGAATTGGCCCAGAGGAATTGTCCATAGAGTTAGGTGCATTAAGTCAGGGGTAAATGTAGGGGAATGGCCCTGCGTGGGTTACTCTTGTTGGGCTGAAGGCCTCGTTTCCACACTGTAGAGAATCTAATCTAAAAAAGTTAAATCTGCGAAACGTGTTTGCGATTACACTCTTCTGACCCGCAGCATTGTATGATCTTTAAATTAAAAGTCTGTAACATAAGACTCCAATGAAATAGTCTGATATTCTTATCTTTAAAACGCTCTAACAATGTAAGTGGATTGTGGTCAGTGTACACAACTATCTCTGACACATTGTTTGTGACATACATATTAAAATGTTGTAGGGTCAGTACCAAACTCAATCGTTAATTTTCGATTGTGGAGTATTTCCTCTGGTGGATGTTGATCTTCTTTGAGAAGTAACGAACTGGCAGTTTAATCCCATCCTCATCTTCTTGTAGGAGTACAGCTCATAATCCAATGTCACTAGCATCGATGGTGACTTGACAAGGTTTTGAAAAGTTTGGTGTAGCTAAAACTGGTTTGGCAGTTAATATCGATTTTAAATAGTCGAAAACCTCCTGGCATGGCTCTGTCCACCAAAACTTCTTCAGCAAATCGGTTAACAGTACCACTACACTGCTGAACAAATTTCCGATAGAATCCGCTGAGTCCTAAGAATCGAAGTTGATCTGGAGATTTCTCGATTGCCTTTGTCTTTGCATTCTGTGGGGTCAACCTTCCATGTCTGATGTTATGTCCCAAGAATGTCACCTCTGCTTTTGCAAAGTCTGTTTTATTTAAGGTTATCGTCAATTTTGCTTCTTGTAGTCATTCAAAGAGCTTTGCCAACTGTACCAAGTGATCTTTCCAGGACTTACTAAAGATCACTGCATCATCTAGATAGACCGCACAGTTTGTTAACCCAGCCACAACCCTGTTCATGAGTTTTTGGAATGTGGTGGATGTGTTCTTCATTCCAAAGGGCATCACTTTAAACTGATATACCCCATTTGGGGTTACAAATCAGAAATTTCCTTTGCTGTCCCTGATAAAGGGAGCTGCTAGTAACCACGCATTAAATCCAACTTGGTGATGTAACTGGCTTGTCCGACTTTCTCGATACAGTCCTCCAATCTAGGAATTGGATGAGTCTGATTTTGTAATGGCGTTGACCTTCCCATAATCCATGTAGAATTGTTGAATTCCATCTGGTTTGGGAACTAAGATGATCGGTGAACTCCACTTGCTCTGGCTTGGTTCGATGGTGTGCTCATCGATCATGGCCTCCAACTGCATCTGGACCTATCTGGCTTTGAGAGAATTAAGCCGATAAAACACCATCCCTATCGGAGCAGTATTCCCTGCATCTACTTCATGTACAACATCATTAGTCCTCCCCATCTGATGTTTCATATGTCCTTATATTGCAGTAACAGATCTTTCAGCTCCTTTCTATGCTCCTGTGACAGATAACTTACTAACCTATCCCATTTCTAAAGGACTTCTTCATTTTGAAAATCTATTTTGAGGTACCTCAAAATCCATATTGTCGGGATTTGATTCCTCACTTTGCGGGGCAGTAATTAACACCTATTTCTCATAAAGAATTCTTTGTTGCTAGTGTAATATAGTTTCAACATGTTCATGTGACATACGTGATACCCTTTTTTTCCAATCTGGCATTCCATCCTCACAGCGCCAGAGACCCGGGTTCAATTCCCGACTCAGGCAACTGACTGTGTGGAGTTTGCACGTTCTCCCAGTGTCTGCGTGGGTTTCCTCCGGGTGCTCCGGTTTCCTCCCACAGTCCAAAGATGTGCAGGTCAGGTGAATTGGTTATGCTAAATTGCCCATAGTGTTAGGTAAAGGGGTAAATGTAGGGGAATGGGTGGGTTGCGCTTCGGCGGGTCGGTGTGGACTTGTTGGGCCGAAGGGCCTGTTTCCACACTGTAAGTAATCTTTACTAAATAGTTCACCTGACTCAACCTTTTCTTAATTTGATAGGGACCACTAAACCTGGCTTTGAAGAGATCTCCATTCATTGGTAACAATACTAACACGTCATCCCCTTTGGAAAACGTCTGAGAGCTTTTATCTGCCACCTGCTTCATTCTCTACTGTGCCCTCTTTAGATGTTGTTTAGCTAACTCACCTCCTCGGTTTAATCTCTGTCTCACCCCCCGATACATAATCTAATTGTGAGGTCTCCGACTCTGGTCCTGTCAAATTTTCTTTCATTAATTTCAAAGACCCTCTCACTCATGACTGAATATTAACTCAAAGGGAGTAAACTGAGTTGATTCATTTGGAACATCTGTAATGGCAAACAATATGAATGGGAGACCTTTATCCCAATCATTTGGGTAATCCTGACAGTATACTCGCAACATGGTCTTCAAGGAATTCTAAAGTTCCCTGGGATTCAGGAAGATATGCACTGGATTTAAAGTGTTGAATACCTAAGCTATCCATAACATCTGTAAACAGCCTAGCAGTAAAATTTGACCCTTGGTCTGACTGAATCTCTCTGGGTAGCCCAAACCGTGTGAAAGAAGCTATTAACTCCTCTATTACCCTTTTTACCTTGATACCCCGCAATAGAATTGCCTCCGGAAATCTGGTCAACACATCCGTTAATAAGTACCCACTTTTGGTTCTCGGGAGGGGACCTACACAATCAATTATAAGCCGCGTGAAAGCTTCTTCAAATGTGGGAATTAGCACAAAGGTGCTGATTTTATTACTGCCTGTGGCTAACCCACCATTTGGCATGTACAGCAAAAGTTAACCACATCCTTGTGCATTCCAGGCCAATAAGAATGTTTTTATACCTTAGCCTGAGTCTTTCATATCCCAGGTGACCTCCTACAGGTGTATGTATGCTGCCAGCAATACCATCTGGTGCACTTTGGCCTATTTCTCCTCAGCATTTACTTGCCATGGTCTCCATTTCTGTCTCTGAGGATTCTATCTTTCAGATAATAACCCTCTGGAATTTTGTCTGCCTTCTTTTCAGAGTACGCATCCAAATTTCGTCTTGTCTTGCTGTTGCAAATTTCTTAACCTTTCAGGACTGAACACTTCTGTCTGACTCACTGCCTGTTCAGGTTTTTCCTGCACCATTACATCAAACAGGGTATCCGCTAACTGAACCTCAACTCCTTCATCTTTCTCTTTACTTTTCACTTCATGCTGTGATTTATGATAGTGGGATCTGGTTATCACACAGTCTGGGAAAATACCAGGATATTTCTGTGTTAACTCTTCAGTTTCTTCGTCTTCCTTGAGGTTCTCCACAATAAAGGGGTGACACTCCCACCTTGGATCCTGCCAAACCACTCCCAAGAACAAACTGAATTCCTGGAACTGATACTCTCTCAATCACTCCCACTGTAACATCCTCAGTCTTGAGTTGGCACTCCAACCTGCTCTTACAAAGGGAAATGCTATTTCTGTCATCCATCCCACAGTCTTGGGTAACAGAGTGCATATTAGCTCATCCCTCACTATCAGCGACTGGTTACATCCTGCATCTCTCAAAATTATAACTTCTTGTCCTTCTTCCCTTGTTCTTTCTGAGTAAATTTTACCCACAGAGGCAAATTCTTTGTAGAGATCCGGTACTAACTCCATATCCAGCCTCTGCCTAGGCTGTGCACTCTCCTGCAGCTCCTCGAGTTTTCTTGGGGTCTCCTTCACTACCTTCACTAATGCCACTTGCTTAGCTTCTTTTACCACATCTTTTCCCACAATGCCTTTCTTTAACGACCAGCGCTGTGTCTTTATGTGTCCCACTTTACCACAGTGGAAACACCTGAGGCCTTTCACCTCCTTTCCACCTTCTTAAGCTTCTTTTTTATCCTGTGTTCTTGACTCTTTGTTTCGTAGTGTAGGATCTCCCTTTCTCCCTACTTCTATCCCTCACACGACGAAATTCTGGCCAGAAGCTTCTCTTATGTACCAACATATACTCATCTGCTAATTCTGCTGCCCTTCTCACTTCCTGAATTTCCTGTTCCTCTACGTGAATTCTTACCATCTTTGGAAGTGAGTTTTTAATCTCCTCCAGCAGAATAATCTCTCTGAGAGCCTCAAATGTCCTATCTATTTTCAAAGCATGCACCCATTGATCAAAGTGACTATGTTTCATTCTTTTGAACTCAACATAAGTCTGACCTGTTTCTGAACTGCTGTGTGTGTGCTTCTGGTACCAATTCATAAGCACTTAAAATAACATGTTTAACCTATTGACACCTCATCTGAGAGTGCGGCAAATACCTCACTAGCTCTGCCTACCAATTTCGTCTGAACTGGCATTACCCATAAATCCTTGGACCACCCCATCAGCCTAGCCAATTTTTCAAATGAAATAAAGAAGGCTTCAGCATTTTTTAATTTGCCTATCAGACCAACAGATTCACGTCAGATGCCATGTCACTTGCCCTTCACTTCTCCCTAGAACACCTTGACACCAAGAACAGCTACGAATAAATCCTACTCATTGACTACAGTTCAGCCTTCAACACTATTATCCCCTTGAGATTGATTACTAAACGTAGTGATCTTCAACTAAGCCCCACAATCAGTGAAAATTGGGGACAATATTTCATCCTCACTAACACTCAACACTAGAGCCCCCAGGAGTGTGTGCTCAGCCCTCTACTGTACTGACTGTATACCCATGACTGTGTCACCAAATACCAGATTAATGCCATTTACAAGTTCGCTGATGATACCACCATAGTTGGTTGAATCTCAGATGACATCGAAACAGACTACCGACAGGGGGGTGGAAGACTTGGAAGAACGTAACTCTCAATGCTGGCAAAATCAAGAAACTCATTATTGGAACAATTGGAGAGTGTCAAGTTCCTGGGAGTGGTCATCCACAACAAACTTTCTTGGACTCTTCATGTGAATGCACTGGTCACAAAGACCCAACAATGTCTCTTCTTCCTCAGGCAGCTGAGGAAATTTGGCATGACGGTGAATACCCTTGCCAACTTTTATCGGTGCACCATTGAGAACCTTCTGTCTGGATGTATCACTACCTGGTATGGCAACTGTACCATTCAAAATCGAAGATGGTTACAGAGAGTGGTGAACTTAGCCCGGACAATCACAAAGGCCAACCTCCCATCGATAGAATCCATCTACCAGGCCCGCTGTCAAGGAAAGGCCGCCAGCATTCTCAAAGATCCATCCCACCCTGGCAATGTTTTTCTACAAGCTCTACCATTAGGGAGAGGCGTAGAAGCCTGAACACACGCACCAGGAGAAAGTGAGGACTGCAGATACTGGAGATCAGAGCTGAAAAATGTGTTGCTGGAAAAGTGCAGCAGGTCAGGCAGCATCCAAGGAGCAGGAGAATCAACGTTTCAGGCATAAGCCCTTCTTCAACAACACATTTTTCAGCTCTGAACACATGCACCAGCCAGTTTCAAAACAGTTTCTACCCAACTGTTGTTAGAATTCTGAATGGACTCACAAACTGTTAACATTCGCCTGTCTCTGTGTTTTTGTTTTTGCCACTGTTTATCTATTATTTATGATCTATGCTGTTTAACTTTGTGGTCTGCCTGTATTGCTCGCAAGACAAAACTTTTCACTGTGCCTCGGTACATGTGACAATAAATTCAATTGAGTTCAATTCAATTCAATTCAATTCAATATCTTTCTCATCTAAATGTGGCAGAGTTTTAACATATTTATATATTATATATATATATATACACACACACACACATATATATACATATATATATATCACTACCTTCTCTTTTAATTTCCATCCTGTTAATTTGACTTAGCTCATTAAGTCACAACTTCTCAAGTTCAAATTCTCTCACTCTTTCTCTCTCTCTTTCTTTCTCCCTTTCTTCTCTCTCTCTTTGCTCAGCCAAGCACATTCTCTCTCTCTCTTTTTCCTCTCTCTCTTTTCTCTCTCTTTCTCTCTCCCTTTATTTATCTTCTAAATTAATTTTCCTTGATTGTAATTTAAATTTTTCTACCTCTACTGTACTTGTCTCTTTCTCTGACACACCTAAGTGTTTGAGTGACTCTCTTACAATTTCAGTTTTACTTTTTTCCTTGCTTAAACCCAAATCAAACTTATTTGCTAATTCTAAAAGTATGGTCTTTTTCTTTCCTTCTAAACTTTCTTTGCAAATTTGAGAATTAGCTTCAAATCCCAGAACCTCTTTAGCAATTTTAAGAGCCATTTCTCTCACTTTAAATTTAACCAACTACAAGTCACCAAAATTAAACAAATTGTCTCACCTACATTTTATTTAAAGATCTAGGACACTAACCTGTAGGTGTTTAAATCTGCTGGGACTTTTCATACCTCCAAATCTATTCAAATCTGTCTAAACCAGTTCAGATCACGGACCTGACACCCCCCCCCCCCACCCCCCAAACTGTTACAACACGGGGTAAACCCTCCTGCTTATTGCAAACCTGCAGCACAGAAAAGATTTATCCCATGCAGTAATCTCTAAAAACTTGAGAGGCCAAGAGCTATGTAAAGTAAAAATTAACAACTTTATTTCTTAAAATAAAACAGGATAATTAACTAACCATTATTTACAATTTCTTTCTCTAACCTATCTGTTACCTTAACTGCTATAATACTATAAAACTCTCAATTAAAATTTACAAAACAACACTTCTTATCTCAAAACTCTCTGAAGAGGTACTTTTAAGAGAGAGCTATTTTCAAGCAGTCTGGTTACATGCGGGACTGTGGCAGTTCTCCTCTCAAATGTTCAATTTTCTCCGGTCATATACTCCAGAGCAAGATTGTCAATATACTCAATTCAAACTTGATTGGAGTTTATGTTTCAGGTATAATTTAAACTGACTGGCTGAATTCAAATTTGTTTTTGTCTCTAAGCAACAAACTAATTGAGTGGTTTGACCCAGTGTTACATTGTTACCATTTTTGAGGACACTTGGTGCTGGGTTTGGTAATTCTGCTGCTTTTAACTCTCTTCAAGGTATACCCACATCTTCATTACACTGGGTCGAAAGCTGTCACAATGTACTCAGCTGACTTTAAGAGGTATGCATTTGAGTTTGACCTGGTTCTCCTAGAGTTAGGAGGTGTAAGGTATCAGGCAGGCGAAAATAAGGACTGCAGATGCTGGAGATTAGAGTCATGAACGTGGTGCTGGAAAAGCACAGCAGATCAGACAGCATCTGAGGAGCAGGGCAAATAACATTTTAGGCAAAAACTCTTCATCTTGATTGATTCATCTGAAACATCGATTCTCCTGCTCCTCGGATGCTACCTGACCTGTTGTGCTTTTCCAGCACTACACTCTCGACTCAGAGTAAAGTATCAACCAGACTATCAGTATCCATTGAACAGGTTGGCTATAATCTCTGCAAGTACCAGCAAATGTGAGCCATGACTTCTTGCTTTTGTATTGGGTTCACAATCTCTGAAGCTCTGCCACTTGCAACACATGATTTGAGACTTCATATTACTCCCAACAAACAAAACTATCTACCCCAGTGTGGGAATTACCATAAGCATCACTCACCCATTTCAGTCTCTGAACTGGTTCCTCCAGGGTAAATTACCCAAGCTTCATTTCCATGGCAACCATTCTCTATGTCCACATGGCTGCAACCTAAACATGATGTGGAGGTGCTGGTGTTGGACTGGGGTGTACAAAGTTAAAAATCGCACAATACCAGGTTATAGTCCAACAGGTTTAATTGGAAGCACTTGCTTTCGGAGCGCTGGTCCTTCATCAGGTAGTTGTGGAGAATAAGATTGTAAGACACAGAATTTATAGCAAAAGTTTACAGTGTGATATAACTGAAATTATTTTTTGAAAAAAACCTGGATTGTTTGTTAAATCTTTCGTCTGTTAGAATGACCATGCTGGTTTCAGTTCTTTCATATGTAAATTGCAAAACTTTTTTTAAAAGTTACATTCTCAAATGAACTTCAACAATTAGTGTCATGTTGGCCCAGATAATGTATTGAAGGTGTGAGCTTCCCTGTGTGAGACTGTCTGTGCCACAATGGGTCAGACTGATTCTAACCTAAAAACATAGATTTACAGAATCGTACATGGATTAATGCAGTTTTTGAGCAAAGTAAATGTAATTCTGCAACTACAGATTCACCCCACAAACTTATATGTGTATGTGTGTGAGTGTGAGTGTAAAGGAGAATAAGTCTGTGAGAGGGTGCATGTGTGAGTGTGTAAGTGTATGTGTGAGTGTATGAGAGAGGGTCTGTATGAGTGTGTGTGTAGAAGTGTCTGTGTGTGTTTAAGTGTGTGTATGTGTAGTGCAGTGGGGTCACCTGTAGTGTGACATAAACCCAAAGTCCCGCTTGAGGTCATCCTCATGGGCACTGAACTTGGCTATCAGCCTCTGCTCAGCCACTTTGCATTGTTGCCTGTCCTGAAGTCCGCCTTGGAGCATGGTCACCCGAAGGTCCGAGGTCGAATGTCCCAGACCCCTGAAGTGTTCTCTGACTAGGAGGGAAAACCCCTGCCTGGTGATTATTGTATGATGTCCATTCATCCGTTGCCATAGCTTCTGCTTGGTCTTGTCAATGTACCATGCCTCAGGGCATCCCTGCCTGCAGAGTATGAGATAGACAACGTTGGCTGAGTCGCATGAGTACCTGCCATGTACATGGTGGGAGGTGTCCCCACGCGTAATGGTAGTATCCTTGTCGACATTCTGACACGTCTTGCAGCGTCTAATGTGACAAGGTTATATGGTATTATCTTGAAAGTCAGGCAGTTTGCTTGCGGAGAACACTTTGGTGACAGTGACCACAGCTGCCTCACATTTACCATAGCCTTGGAGAGGGAAAGGAGCAGTTACCGAGGGAAGATACTTAATTGAGGAAAAGGAAATTATGATGCTATCAGACAGGAATTGGGAAGTACAGACTGGGAGCAATTGTTTCACAGAAAGGGCACAACGGACATATGGAGACTGTTTAAGGAGCAATTGTTGCGAGTGATGCACAAATTTGTTCCTCTGAGACAGTCAAGAAGGGGTAAGGTTAAGGAACCTTGGATGACAAGAACAGAGGAGCTTCTTGTCAAAAGGAAGAAGGCAGCTTATGTAAGGTTGGGGAAGCAACAATATAGCACAGCTTTAGAGGATTACAGACTTGCTAGAAAGGAGCTCAGAAACGGACTGAGAAGAGCCAGGAGGGGGCACAAAAAAGGCTTGGCAAGAAGGATTACGGAGAACTCAAAGGCATTTTACTCATACATGAGGAATAAGAGAATGATCAGGGAGAAGGTAGGGCCAATCAAGGATAGCGGAGGGACCTTGTGCATGGAGTCTGAGCAGATAGGGGCAGTCACTAAGGAAAGGGACCTTGTTGTGAATGAGAACTTCGAGGAACTGGGAAATAGGCTTGAACAGATCAAGATTTATGTGTGCTGGAAATTCTGACAAACATTAAGATTGATAAGTCCCCGGGACCAGACCAGATTTATCCTAGGCTGCTCCGGGAAGTGAGAAAGGAGGTTGCTAAGCCGCTGGTGAAGATCTTTGCTTCCTCATTCTCCACAGGAGTCGTACCAAAGGATTGAAAAGAGGCGAATGTTGTTCCCCTTTTCAAGAAGGGTAATAGGGAAGTCCCTGGCAATTACAGACCAGTCAGTCTTACGACTGTGGGCAGCAAAGTTTTGGAAAGAAGTCTGAGGGATAGGATTAATGAGTATTTGGAAAAGCATAAAGGCAGTCAGCATGGCTTTGTGAGGGGCAGGTCGTGCCTCACAAATCTTATTGAGTTCTTTGAGGAGGTGACGAGACAGGTCGATGAAGATCGAGCAATGGATGCGGTTCATATGGACTTCAGCAAGGTGTTTGACAAGGTTCCCCTTAGTGGGCTTATTTATAAAGTCAGGAAGTATGGGATGCAGGGAGATTTGGCTATCTGGATTCAGAATTGGCTGGCTGACAGAAGGCAGAGAGTGATTGTAGATGGAAAGTATTCTGCCTGGAGGTCAGTGTTGAGTCTGACAGGGCTCTGTTCTTTGGCCTCTGCTCTTTGTAGTTTTTCTAAATGACTTGGATGAGGAAGTTAAGGGGTGGGTTAGCAAATTTACAGATGACACAACGGTTGAAGGTGCCATTGATAGTGGTGAGGGCTATTGCAGCTTACAGGGCAACCTAGATAGGATGCAGAGCTGGGCTGAGAAATGGCAGATGGAGTTCAACCTGGATAAATGCGAAGGTCAAACATGAATGCTGAATATAGGATTAAAGACAGGATTCTTGGCAGTGTGGAGGAACAGAGGGATCTTGGTGGTGAAGGGCATAGATCCCTCAAAGTTGCCACCCACATGGATCGAGTTGTTAAGAAAGCATATGGGGGAGATCCAAGATGGCAGCGACCCAGCAAGTCTGAGTCTGTAGTACTCTACCCAAGGCTCAGGCAAAGTGGGACTGCCCGCCTCCACCACACCTGCCAAATCATTCAAAATAACTTTTATTCAATACAGTTAGTCATTTTGCATCAAACTTGAGTAGTTTGGTGCTTTGCTAAAATGACTAAGGGAAAGAATGCTCGCAGCTCGCAGCACATAAGAACCCCTCCCCTCCCTCCATCCAACCCCCCCCACCCCCAGCTGCAGCAGAGACATCCGCAATCACCCCGGGGGACTTACCTACGATGGCAAGCCGTGTTGCTGTAATTACCAAGCTGGAAAAGAAGATCGACATCTTCATAGAGGAATCCAGCAGCAGGTGGGAGTCTCTCTCGGTCACGCTGCAAAAGCACGACCAAGATATTGAAAAAAATCAAACATCGAGTTGGAGGGGCGGAGCTAAAGGCCGTGACCTCCGAGGCTGCTGTAGAATCGGCTGTAGGTCGGGTCCGGACTCTTGAACAGCGAGTCCAAGCCTTAGAATCGAGGTCATTGGAAAAATATTCTTTTGCTGGGCCTTCCCGAATGGGAAGAGAAAGGCCAGCTCGCAGTGATTTTGGAGCAGTGACTCCCTCAGATGTTGAAGCTGGAGGCTGGATCAGGCCAGGTGCTGGTAGAGTGGGCCCACAAGGTTGCTATATGCAGGCCCGGATCGGACCAGCGCCCCTGCCAGGTCCTGTTCCGGCTTCAGTGCCATAGAGAGAAGCAAAAGCTCTTGGAAGCCTTAAGAACCCGCGGAAAAGATCCTCAGGCCGTGACATATAAGGGATCTAGGGTATGCTGTTTCAGGACTTTTCCCCAGCTTTGGTCCACAAGAGGAGGGCGTTTGATAAAACGAAGAAGCGTCTAAGGGGCTCCCTGCGCTACCCAGTGACACTACATTTTAACCACGAAGGATCCATCCAGATCGCTGAAGAAGGCCAAGGAATTTTTGGACTCTCTTAAATAGATTGTAAGAATTAATCCGTGTGGTTAATGATGCTGTTCTGCACCCCCATCCTGGTCTACGCTAATTTCCTTTCTTGTTTAATATCGTCTCCAGGGGGTAGGGAGGGGGTTATTTGTTCTCCACTATGCACTTTCCTTTTTTCTAATTCAGGCCGGCCGGTTTAGTTGATTCAGGTGGGGGGGAGGGGTGTTTGTTTTGTCCTACCTTATTTCTTTCTTTTAGAGCGGGATTTATCCCCTTATTTTGTGTCATTATACTTAGTTTTTACCTGCTGAGACTGTAACTTTATAGTTTTATATGTTTATATGTGGTATTATCTTTATTAAATGTATCTAGGTGTTGGTATGGGTGGGGAGGGGTAGTACTCACTGTTAACTTTAGCTTTATAGTACACTTGAATTTTTCTATTTTATTATGGGGTGCCTGGGTCGAGGGTGGGGCACTGGTTGGGAGAGGATATGATGGGTTTTCAGATAGGAAATGATGACCGCTGGAAGCAAGGGGGAAAATCTCCTTTTAAATATGTTTTTTTTTATTATTTAGAAATAGTTTTTTACTATATTGGCGTGAGTGTATTAAAGAATCACTATTTTTGTCGATTTTCTATGGTTTATGCTCGGGGTAGGGGTGCTTCCTCCCGGGGGGTGGGTCTCAGACGTGCCTGGACGATTATGGCTAGTCATTCGATTAAATGGTACACCTGGAATGTGACAGACTTTAGGCTCAATCTACAAACTTATTATTTTTTATGTGTGAGCCAAGTCCTGCGTGCTCTTTAAAATAAAGCAATAAGAAAAAACATTTAATCTTGCACTTTTAGTTTTATTCTAACAATAAGTGGATAAAGTATACAGAGCTCTGGGTCTAAACCTTTCCGTCCCTGACAAACTACTAAGTCAGTCAGTTCACAAAGAGAAAAGACCCCTCTCTCTCCCTAACACAGTCTTTTATACATTACAAAATATCATACCATCACTCAAGTGAAATTGTCTTCTCATTGGCTGTTGCTCCGATTCCATTCCCTGCCTCCTCGCATTTCTGGCTGTTTGACCTCACGTGACCCTCCCTTTTTCGGAGACAAAGGACCACCATGCGGCCTCCTTTTTGAGCGCGAAACGGCAGTCTCACCCACTTCCGGGGCGCGAAACGGCCGATCACGTGACCTCCCGGAGCACGAAACAGGGAGACCACGTGACCGCGCCAGCGTCCCGGAGCATCACGTGATCATCCTCTGCGCGCGCATCAGAGGACCACGTGACCTCCGAGCACCGATGACACGCCCCCCAGGCCCGACAATTTAGTTTTCCAGGTAAGTTTTTTTTATATATATATTTACAACTCCCCCTTTTGGTCTCATGAAAATGAGACCAACAAACCAGTTTTACGCATCACATTCACTTTCCGACGCATAGTCCTCCCCTCTTGCCAGGGCCATGGTTTCCGCCGCTATTTGTGACATCTGATAGGGCGGTGGAGCCTTCCCTTCAATTGCTGTAATAATTACCCTGTTCAACAAAGATCTGATACAGGGGATACAACAACATCCACACAACACGAGCACAATGGTCATACCAGCGAGGGACATAAACACAGACAGAATTAATCCTTTCCATTTCCCGACCCAGGAATCGAAACTGCCTCCTAGAGGGTTGTCAATACCTGAATGTTCATGCATTTCTTCAGACAAAGTTCTTAATCCTTCCAGGGCTCTGGTTACCGAGCCATCAGGTGCTGTATTGTTGGGGATGAACGTACAACATTGATCTCCAAACATAGAGCACACTCCCCCCTTTTCTGCCAACAACATATCTAAGGCCATTCTATTTTGTACTGTCATCAATGAGGTCCCTGCCAGTTGTTCAGAGAGTCCCGCCACGGCGTCTCTAGTTCTATTGTAATGTACATAATTAATTCGATCAACGTTTTTATTCGGCGTAATTGGGAATAGAGCACTAACAATTGGGAGATTCTCGAATCCTGTTGCTACCTGATCTACCAACTTATATTTATCAGGTACGCCGCGGGGAACCCCTATTGCATCTATATACGTGGTTGAGCCAGAGGCAATGTCAAACAGATCCCTGCGTACTCGTGCATGCTGAATACATCATCCCACGAAGGGCATGGATGAGAATTAATGGTGTAGATGCAAAGATATACATCATACCCCCTCCAGCTCCCTGTATCTTGGCCACAGTCAATTACTTGGCATAAGTCAAACTGGTATTTGTATCACGCTTTTTATCATGTCTGATGTGTACCCGGCTCCCTGCTTCCCTTAAACATTTGTCCCTCTCTTGTCCTATTGATCTCTTATTCCTGGGACTCCCTACCCTGTGTGTGTGTTCGTCCTTCGCGGTTGATCCCCTTATTAATAGTCTCATAACACTTGTACATAAAACAGTGAAAACTCCCAAGCTTAACAGCTTAGAATAACGCGGGCTGATTACTAAAATAAACATAATATTTGTTATACAACAATTGAAAGTTTAAGACCCTTCTACTCTTTTTCTGTTCTTATTCGTTCTAGAGCTCTCGTTGGCGGTTCTGTGGCCGCACACTGGCTCCAATGGTACCAGGTGTCTTCTTTCCCTTGTAGTCGAACCACATGAAATGTCCTTTCCTCCACCTTGTAAGGTCCTGTCTACCGTGGCTCCGACCATTTCCGTTTGAACACCTTCAGCAGGACCCAGTCTATGGTGGATGGCGCCTGGCTCTGTAGGTCCCCCTTTTCCGATCCAACCTGTTTAGAGAAAGCTGAGACCAAAGCTGTTAGTTGATCATAATAAGATTTGTACCTTATTGAGACTCCTCCCTCTAACATCTGTATTCCAGCTCCTGGTCCCGAGAACTGCTGCCCTGTTGTTAGCTCGTACGGGGTAAACCCTGTAATAGAGTTTACTGAGCTTCTAATAGACATTAAGGCTAAAGGTAGGGCATCCACCCAGCTTAACTTTGTTTGTGCACACACTTTTCCTATTTCCCTTTATGGACTGGTTCATTCTCTCCACTTTTCCCTGTGACTGAGGATGGTACACTGTTCCAAACGCATGTTTCAGTCCTAAAGCTGCTTCTACTTCTTGCAGGTCTTTATTCTTAAAATGTGTGCCATTATCTGACCTGACTTTCTTTGGAAACCCATGCATTGGAATATATTGGTTTATCAAAAATTTGATCACTGTCTTCGCATCTTCCTTTTTCGCAGGTATCACTTCTGGCCAACCAGTGTATGCATCCACTGGTACCAAAAGGTACCTACATCCGTTTACTCTCTCTACCATGTCAGTGTAGTCAATCACTATTTCCTGACCTGGCATTCTTGGGGGAGGAAATTTTCCCTCTTGTGGTTTCACTGTTGCTTTTACATTATATTGTGAACACGATTTACATTCTCTGATATAATTTTTACTCATTGCCTGTAGTTCAGCCAATTGGGCTGATTCTTTGCCGCCCTCTATTGGGTCAAGGGTAACACTTACATACATCAGCACCTGCCTGCCTCCCCCTTTTTTCTGAAAAAGAACACCATTTATTGTGTGTTCTTTTTCAGAAATATCGAGTAAAAATGGCTCTTTGTAATCCGGGACCACTAAATCATCAGCCCGCGTTAGGGCCTGTTTAAGAGATATAAACCGTCGTCTGCCTCCGTGGTCCACTGCAAATGGGCAAACAAATTTCTCATGCCTTGCTCATTTACCATGGCCCTTAGAGGGAAAGTAAGCTCCCCATATGAGGGAACAAATTGTCTTCTGTATCCTGCCAACCCAAGAAAATGAGAGCATGTCTTTTACAGTGACTGGTTTGGCATGATGCAGAATGGAGGATCTATGGGATGGAGACACACTTGTTCCCTTACTGGAAATAACTCTGCCCAAAAAAGACACCAATCATCAGCAGCATTGTAATTTAACCCATGAAACTTTGAAACCGACATTATACAAGGGTAACAGCAATGAGTTTGTAGCTGCCAAACAAGAAACATGGTCGGGTGCCGCCATAAGAATGTCATCCACATATCAGATCAATACCACCCCCTTTGGGAGCATCAGATCTTTCAGCTGCTGTGTCAGTACCTGATTAAACACCCCAGGTGACAAAATGAACCCTTGAGGGACCCTTGTATAACGAAGTTGTTGGCCTTTATAGGTAAACGAAACATGTCCCTGAAATGATCAGATAGGGACAAACAGAAGAACGCGTTAGCCAGATCAATGCACGAGAACCACTTATGGTCAGGGGTCAGCACAGACATCGCAGTGTAGGGGTTTGGGGCCGAAATTGTTGGAGTAGAAACGACACTGTTGATTTGTCTAAGATCATGCGCCATCCTATATTTGCCTGTATTCTGCTTCTCTACAGGTAAGATAGGAGTGTTCCAGGCTGACTGAGAGGGTTCTAGCACCCCTGCTGCTACCAATCCTTCAATCGTTTCAGCAATGCCAGCCTCAGCCTCTGGTTTGTGTGGGTATTGTCTCTGCCAAATCGGAGTGTAGTCTATTACCTCGAATGTGATTGGTGCGATGTGATGGCAGTAACCAACGTCCGTCGAACCTGCTGACCACAAGGCATCCGGTAGTGTATCAAGCATCGCTACAGCCTGTGGATGGTCCGTCTTTTCCCTGCCATGACACCTTTCATTCTGCCTATGTTCCAGCAACACCTTGTCAGTTGTTCTGTGCACATGACAATAAGCTTCAACTGAGGGTGAATATTGCAAACCGGGTAACTGAGTCCAAACCCAATCAGTTAGCTCTATCAAGCGTTTGGACATGAGTCCCAGATCTTTGGCCTGATATTCAGCATGCACTGCCAATGTGAAATGCGTTATAGCTTCTTCAGATATCTCATACCATTCCAACTGTTCCAGATTTAGTTCCACAACACCCACCACACCTTCCAGGTGTTGATAGAATGCATGCGGATAGATTTTATTGTCATCTGTTGTAATATAGAGTCACATGAAGGGGATCTGCAGGAGGAGCATAGGGATGCAGCATCTGAACCCAGGGTCGCCCTTGGTTATATAAAGACTGTATGCCGTTATTCTGCCTTTTCTCAGGTTCAAGGAGTCCCTAGTATATATCTGCCCACTGCCCTTCTGCCATTGGTGATGCGTCTGGTGATAATATCACTTGGGGTCCAGAGTGAATCATTGACATAGAACAATTAACAGAATAGCCAGTCCGTCTGGTCTGCACAGAACCGGGACCCCGCATCTCTCCAGCAAGTCACGTCCCATCAAATTCACAGGGCATGCAGGTGATGAAATATGTTGGTGATAAAAAGTCTGCCCGGCCACTGATGTGATCAGTGGCGATGTCAAAGGCAGATTAGGAGGCTGATTTAAGGGGACATACTGTCCTCAGATCAATCCCTGGCGTCCCTGGGGGCCCCATAGCAGGGGACAATTTTCTTCTCCAATGCCCAGGTTGGCCTCATTCAAAACAAGTGTCCGGTGGCTAACCTCTGACTCCTCCACGGCCCCTTCCTCTACCAGGCATTCCTCCTGGAACACCTCTTGGCCTGCCCTCCTAAAAGGGGGTAGTATGGCATCGAATCAGGTGCCGGGTCTAGACTCTGCCGGTTATTTTGTGGCAACGGCTGCTGCACCATCTGATTAGTCATCTTTTGGGAGGTCTTCTTTGTCTCATTAACCTTCCGTCTAGCCTCATCAAGCTGTAACTTCAGCAACTGCACTTGTGCTGACTCATTGCTCTGTTAATCTTCATTCTATTTTGTCCTATATCACTTCATATGATGCATCAAATGTTTTTCCCACTGTTCTGTAGAACACCCTGGGATATCAGGATTACTCTCCATTACCTCTTTTACTTCCTTAGGCATGCCTGCCATAACGGCATTCCTAAATAACGTGGTCTGTAGCTGACCCGACCCTGGCTGGCTCCCCGCAGTATCTGTCCATGTGCTTTTACATCTAGTCAAAAAGGCAGGCATCTCCTCACCTTCCTTCATTGTGAAGGTGAGCGAGTGTATCGCTCCCGGTGGAATCGGGAATCTATCCCTCATTGTCCTTCCCACACAGGTGGTATGCTGCACAAACGGGTCCGAGTCAGGTACTAAGGTGGTCTCCGCAGACGCTTCAATCTGCTGTACCTCCCACATACTCAATTGTCCGCCCAACAATGCTCTCCAATCGCCCATAGCTAACTTAAAGCCTAGTGTGTATTGACAAAATTTAGTCATCCAAGGGGCATTTTTTCCAAAATGCAATTCATATCCGTATAGGTAAAGGGCTGATACACATCCCCCATAAAAGAGCCTTTATAAAGTAGAGGCAGTTGGTGCTGATAATATATGGGCTGCCGCAATGTCTCCCTCTGTCGCAAATCATATCTGTGTTCAAACGGAGGCTGTCCCTCTGAGGAGCCCTGTTCAGTATGCATGGTAAGTGATCCTTTTAAAGTGACAGGGTACGTGTTCGAACCGCCCCCTGGGCGGGACTCATTGTCTTCACTATCTGTACTACTCTTGGACTCCTCCTCCTCCCAGTTTTCCCTATTTCTTTCTTCCCTTAAATCTCGCTTTCTCCTGTCTGAGAATCCATCATCTGGTAACCGGCCTGAACTGTGTAATCCTCTCCTTCTGTCCTTCTCAGCACTATGTGGTGTTGAATGAGCATCTGGTTCTTGCCCTACTGAATATCTCCCCTGTCCTGCCTGTTCTTTGTTTTTACTGTACGTAATCGTCATCCTGCTTGCTTCCTCTGCCTCCTTAATCCTCTGTTCAGCTTCTAATGTTAGTTTTTCTACTTTTCTGATGCTTTCTTCTAATGCTTCCACCAGTCTCTCTTTTACTACATTGTACTCCCTTGTTCCTACTTCTCGCACATCTAACACCCCCTCTTGAACATGCATAAGTGGCATTTGTGTTACAGGATATGGGGGCGGTGATTGTGCCTCAGTCAATTTAGGATACACAGGCGCAGAAGGTCCTGGCTTTTCTGTTTTAGAAGTAGCACCTCTTTCCCTTTGTAATGTTTCTACTGCTACACAGGCTAACGTAATATTATGTAGATTAATCCTCCTCTCTTCTTTCTCCTCACCTTCTTTGATGCGCTTTCTCCTAACCAAAGAAAGACCCTTTCTTTCCCTTCATATGCTCCTCTACTTCTAATCTAACCTGCTCTTCTGCTTTTCCCAAAAACGGTGACAATTTCTTCCTCTCCTCATCTTTAGGGACTTTGCCCTGTTTTTGTAAATCTTCCCAAATCTTATCATATTTCTTCATCATTGTTTTTTGTTTGTCCTTTGCAAGCCTGCTAATTAACTGACTTCTAACTTTCCCCCACTGCTGTTTTACGGACATTAAATCAGAAGAACATCCCCCAATTTCCTCACACTCTTTATCAAATTCCCCTACCATTTTATGTATTTCTGTTTTTTTAAAATCCTCCTGTCCAATAACATATTCACAGCGATAGACTGTACTCACAGTGACGGCCTGTATTCACAGTGACGGCCTGTATTCACAGTGACGGCCTGTATTCACAGTGATGGCCTGTACTCACAGTGACAGCCTGTACTCACAGCGACGGCCTGTGTTCACAGTAACAGCTTGTGCTCACAGTGACAGCCTGTACTCACAGTGATGGCCTGTATTCATAGTGACAGCCTGTACTCACAGTGGCGGCCTGTACTCACAGTGATGGCCTGTACTCACAGTGATGGCCTGTATTCACAGTGATGGCCTGTACTCACAGTGACAGCCTGTACTCACAGTGATGGTCTGTATTCATAGTGACAGCCTCTACTCACAGTGGCGGCCTGTACTCACAGTGACGGTCTGTGCTCACAGTGACAGCCTATTCTCACAGCGACGGTCTGTGTTCACAGTAACAGCCTGTGCTCACAGTAACAGCCTGTACTCACAACGACAGCCTGTACTCACAGTAATAGACTGTACTCACAGTAATAGCCTGTACTCACAGTAACAGCCTGTACTCACAGTAACAGCCTGTGCTCACAGTAGCAGCCTGTACTCACAGTGATAGCCTGTGCTCACAGTAATAGCCTGTGCTCACAGTAGCAGCCTGTACTCACAGTGACAGCCTGTACTCACAGTAATAGCCTGTGGTGTACTGTGGTCACCATGGAAGGACAGAGGATGTATCTCTCTGGCCATTTCTGTTTACGGATAAGTAGGAACCGAGCTCTTCTTCTCCTGTAATTTAGATACTCTAGTGACATGTCATGGTGCTGTAAGTAAATGCAATGAACTCTCTAGTAAACTCTCACTCTCTAGACATGAGAAAAACATTCAGAAAAACAGGCCAGGAATCCCTTATATCCCCAAAGGCACTGTACTGGTCTCAAACAGTAGCAACTCTGAGGAGTAACAGCTGAGAAATACTGAGAAATAACCCTTTCAAATGTGAATGTGTCAGCTCCCAACTGCAGGAGGCATCACCTGTGGGATATTGTTCCCCATTTCCTGTCACCGTGTCCAAGTAGCTTCTTCCCCAAAATAAAAACTGACCACAGGATTTTATTTTAGGTTGAAGCATCAAACTGGTTTATGACAGTCATGTGTTACAAAAGCAATTTCATCAAAACATTCAGCAACTAAGCAAAAGACTGAGATTAGTTGAACATAGTGTCCTTTAACCCTGAATGTTATAAAGACAATACAAGGACATTTTAGAAATGATCAAGTTGATGGAGCCTGGGTCACACATTAAGAACGACTGGGATTCCTCATGGCCACAATTGCTTGTTCAGGGACTAGGGATGGATCCGTTAGGATTGACGTGGAGGTGCTCAGTTGTCGAAGGGAGTTCAACACAGCTGTTGAGAAATTAAAACTGATCAATACTGAATCAAAGTAAGGACAGCAATAGATAGAGTCATAGAAACATACAGCATGGAAACAGACTCCTCAGTCCAACTTATCCATGCCGACCAGATAACTTAAATTAATCTCATTTGCCAGCACTTGGCCTATATCACTCTAAATTCTTCCTGTTCAAATATTTGTAGGAGATTTGTTAGATTTGAAGCAGCTATTTTATCACATATTAGCCTGGATGCCATTTTGAATCTCATCTTACTGTCTGCTTGCTAAGCTCGTACTTTCCCAGCTCAGTGAGCTGGTTGGCCTTGCGGCTGTCCGGTTCCCTGATAAATGAATCCTTTCCCAGCATGGGAATGTTGTTCTCTTTTGCAAGAACCTATTGTATACTAACACATGCTTATCAGCTACTAACCAACACTGTCCAGACACTACATGACTAAAGCTAGTGACTGGGCAAAGTGCCTAACCTGCTCATTATCCTGCAATTAACATTTTGCTAATTGTTAAATGTTTGTAACCTATATAACCATGCAACTCTCTGTATCTCATCGGAGTGACTTGTGACCACTCGGTCGACTTGTCTTCCCCCCAGTGAGCTCACGAACAGTCAATAACTCAAGGTTTGTGTGGTGCAATTCCTTATCTAAATCGGACCACTATGAGCGAGTCACCCACTGCATTTTACATTTCGTCCTCAACATATAGCCATCTAGATGCCTTTTAAATGCTGTAATTGTACCAATCTCCACCACTTCCTCTGGCACCTCATTCCACACACCCACCACCATCGCGTGAAGAAGTTGTCCCTTAGGTCTCTTTTATATCTTTCCCCTCTCACCCTAAACCTATGCTCTCCAGTTCTGGACTCCACCACCCCAGGCAAGAGACTTTGTCTATTTATCCTATCCATGCCCCTCATTATTTTATAAACCTCTATAAGGTCACCCCTCAGCCTCCAATGCTCCAGGGAGAACAGCACCAGCCTGTTCAGCCTCTCCCTCAGCTCAAACCCTCCAACCCTGACCAATCAAGTAGTTTCTGTGAATACGCAGTCACTCTCCAACATGTGATCCCCAATCTCAAAGCCTTGCTTGAAAATCATGGCTTGTGTTTTATGTGGGAAATGTAGCTGTAATTTGCTACATGTCAAATGTAGCAGT
Source organism: Hemiscyllium ocellatum (assembly GCF_020745735.1). Lineage (NCBI taxonomy): Eukaryota > Metazoa > Chordata > Chondrichthyes > Orectolobiformes > Hemiscylliidae > Hemiscyllium > Hemiscyllium ocellatum. Next base: position 54,507,544 of record NC_083431.1, read on the forward strand.
AAATGATCTTTTCGAGGCTGGAAAGGTTCGGTCCAGGGATTTATAGACTTAAGGTGATTTGTAAAAGAGGCAATTGCAAGATGAGGAACAAGATTCCCATGCAGCAAGTAGTTGGGATCTGGAATACAGTGCCTGGCAAATAGGTTAAGAGGGAATTGGATTGTTCCCTGTGAAGGGAGAATAGGCTGGGTTATAGGCAGGAGACCCAGTAGTGGCACTATGTGAATGGCTGTACTGACTGGACTTTCTGATTCCAGAACTTGGGCTCTTCTGCAACACCAGATGAGGAACCAGACAGGCACCTTAATTCGCTACCTCTCAGAAAATCATGTTCATTATCCAGCCGAGGTCACTTCTCAGTTCCCAATCCAAAATTCATCCTGACACTGGGATCACAAGCCACAAAGGAAAACTGAAACCATATGGATAGAAAACTCCCTCTGCATATACCTCTCAGGATATCCAGACATGATACCCCTGTGTGATACACTTAGGGGATCCACCTGTGTGATATCCCTCAGGCTGTCCATGAGGATCCCCAGTATGATGCCTTGTGGCTATTTCTTTGTGATACACCTGTGGATACCCCTGTGTGATACTCCTGTCGATCCCAGTATGATACACCCATGGATACCGCTGTGTGATACACCTGTGGATCCCCCGTATGATACCCTGTGGACATCCCTGTGTGATACATTCATTGATATCCCTGAATGATACACCCGTGGATACCCCTGTGTGATACACCCATGGATACCCCTGTTTGATACACCGGTGGATACCCCTGTGTGATACACCCGTGGATATCCCTGTGTGATACACCTGTGGATATCCCCGTGTGATACACCCATGGATACCCCTGTGTGATACACCCGTGGATCCTCCTTTGAAGGGCTATCCCACTATGATTGTCTGCTATTGATGTTCAGGATATCTCACAGAAGAGGTTATAGAAAGTATATGAAAAGCACAGAAAATAAAATAATTTCAGATCTTGAATTGATTATTATTGACAATTGCATAATGAGCAAAATATTCAGAAAAGAGATTTAGAGAATGTTTGTTTTTACATAACAAGTTTCTCATGTTTTGGACAATCTTGTACAGGTGGTGTCAGGAAGGCATTTACTGCAGAGTTTCAGAAATTCGCAATGCTGATGTCATTGTGGAGCATCTGTGAGGCTGAGAGTCATCTGGACTGAGTGTTCACTCTGTATGAAGGTGGAAAATGAAATAACTCCACACATTTCCACCACCCCACATCCCATCACCAAATCACCCAGTATTTACACATGATAACTCAGTGACACTGATCCAGCTTCCTTGAAACATCAACAGAATGCCTGACATTCCTGTTCATATCTGTTAGCCAGGGCTCCCTGAGCAGACCAGATTAACTGTCCCAGACAGGGAACTTTTATTCCATGATGTCCACCTGGCTGACCTTGTTCTAATCACCACAGAGACCACAGGCAAGGTGGACCAGGCATGGTGTGCTGGAGTACCTTGGGATAGTCTCCAAGTAGTGTCCCATTCTGAATGCTGAAGAGTGAGATCATTTCTCTTGGGAGTGCAGCCTGGAGCAGTACAGGGAGGTTCATGTTGCCCTGGGAGGAAGTTGATTGGGAAAGCAATAGTGAAAGCAGGCTCTGTAGATAGTGCAGCCACAGGCATTATGCAGCTGCAGATGTGAACTCAGGATAGTGTGCTCCCACCATGCTACCAGAAACTGATACATCGCTGAGTAGCCACTGGACAGCATCAGTAATGGTCCATGCTGGTGGTACCAATGACAGATTGAAAGGGTGATGAGATCCTGCAGATAGACTTTGGGTGAGTGAGGAAAGATACAACGAAGTATGACATCAAAAGGCATTAATCTAGGAATTGTCCAAGTTCAGTGAGTATAGAAAGTTTGCAGCAGGATGGTGAGGATGAATGTATGGCTGGAAAAAGGGAGGGCTGAAGATTGGGACTTTTACTAGCAAAGATGGGACTGATATGGACTGGAGCCATTACATTAAACAAAGCCAGGGCACATATCCTTGGAGTGATCTACCAGTGCTATCAAGAGGATTTATATTAATTTGGCAGGCATGTGGGGACCAGGTAGTAACATCAAAGTAGAATAGCAAAGTGAACAGAGAATTGGAGGAAGAGGCAGACTACACTAGAGCAAGTAGAGTTATATATTAGGTACTGTTTGAGTAAAAGGGAAAGTAATAAAGTCTAATTAGGGATGTGGTGAGCAGTTGCAGGTTCAGGATCCCACAGGAAATGTGGTGATAATAGAAAGCTGGATAAAAGAAATGGGTATTAAAAGTACTATCTTCAGTGATTTATGGAGGTGCATTCCCAGGGGTCTCTGCTCCCGCACAGCTGTTAACATTGTACCCTTTATTTTATATTGTAATTCCTTATTCTTCCTGCCAAAATGAATAACTTCACATTTCTCTACACTGAATTTTACCTGCTACTTGACTGCCCAGTCCACAAAGCTGTCGATGCCATTTTTAATTCTACACAATACAGGCCACAGTTCACAATGCTTCTAAGTTTTGTGTCATCCACAAACTGTTCTCTTTCCACCAAGGTCAAAGACATTAGTATGTATCGGGTGTAGCAAGAGTCTCAGAACCCTGACCTGCGAGAACTCCATTACATAGGTACCCGCATTCAGCCTGAAAAAAAACCATCTGTTTGTCAGCACTGTCTATTTCCTGTCAATCAGACTGTTTCTTACCCACTTTTCTGTTGTCCCTTTCATGAGCTTTAACTTTGCTCACAAGCCAATCATATGGCACTTTGTCAAAAGCCTTTCGGAAATTCATCAGCCACATCAACATCTCTCTCTGCTACCTCTTCAAAAAACACCAACAACTTCATTAAAAAGCAATTTGCTCTTAACAAAGCCTTATTAATTTCTTGTAAGTAACCTGTATTTGCTTAAGTCATTGATCATTTTGTCCTAAATTATCATTTTAAAAAGTTTTCCCACCATAAAAGTGGAACTGACTGGTCTGTAGCTGTCAGATTTATGGTTCCACCATTTTTGAAGAAGGGTGTGGTCCCAACCTGCAGCTAAACAGAATTGAAGAATTATTTATGCTCAGCGCCTCTGCTACCTTCAACTCAGAATCAATGGGTGCTTCACATCCAGTCTTGATGACTCATCAACTTTAGATACAAGCACCCTGTCGAATACCTCCTCTTTACCAATGTTTAGCTCATCCAGCATTTTGACATTCTTCTCTTTCACTGTGATGTGTGCTGCATCATCTTCTTTGGTACAAACAGATGCAAATTGCTCCTTTAGTATTTCCGCCATGCCCTGCTCCTTTACAGAACTCCCCATTTCGGTCTCTCACAACCCTACTCCTCCTTTTACCACTCTCTTACTATTTATGAGCCGATAGGTGAGCTGGATTCCTTTTTATGTTAACTGCCAACCTCTTCTCAAACTCTCTTTTCTCTCCCCTTCATTGTTTATTCAGTTCCCTACCTGAAACTTCTGTATTAAGCTTGGTTCTGAGTTGTATTATCCGCTTAACATTATTGTATATCCTCCTTCACCTTAGACTCTTCACTTTTGTCATCCAGCAGGCTCTGGATTTATTTGCCTAACCTTTCACCGTGAATGTAACCAAACTATCACAGTTTTGGCTGCTGCACTTTGATTCCAGTAGCCAAATTAAGTCCCGTGATACTGTCACTGTCCCTTAAATGTACCTGCTGAATAGACATGCATTTATTTTTGTTACCCCCATTTTTAAACCCATTCTTTGGTTGGTCACATTGCAATTCAGCCTTTGAGCTGATGACTTGTTTCTTGAATAAGATGTGATAATTCTTTAATTATTCAAGAACTCATCATAATTGTAATGTCCTTGCAAATCTGTGTCTCTGCATCCTTCCCAGCAGGGAACTGCTGTCTTTAGAATATACCCAGTAATGTATCAGTCACTCTAATTGCAGTAACCAAATAAACTGTGTTCTTGAACTCTCTGCGACACCCTGTCCCTCCAGCACCATAAGGTTCTCATTGATCAATATCACCTTGACCGCCCTCCTTTCAGCTATTCAAGGATAGAATAATCAGGTCATTCTCCCAGAGTGAGTTATAGTCAGCTGCACTGTGAGTATGACATACTTACAGAGTCTCAGTGTAGGGAGGGAGCAGTGCTGCTCCAACCAAGCCAGGGCTGACTGATAAAGATCATCCAAACTACTTGTGGAAACCATCCCATTAAAGGATTCGAAAAGAGGACGAATAATGAAGCTAAACTATACAATATCTGTTAAGGATTAAACAGATCAACAAGCAGTACCAAAACATCAAATACAAACAAAAGATACTGAAGATCTGAAACAAAACAGAAATTGCTGGAGAAACTCAGCAAAGTCCAAAAGCCTCTGTGGAGAGAAAACAGAGTTAACATTTCAGTCCAATGACCCTTCTTCAGAATTCTGGTAAATGGCACAGAGTCATACAGAGACATATAGACCTATCGGTCTAACCAGTCCAGTGGACCATGTTCCCAAACTATACTAGTCCCACCTGCCTGCCATTGGCCAATATCCCTCCAAATGTTTCCTATTCATGAATTTATCCAAATGTCTTTTAAACATTGTAACTATGCCTGCAGCCATCTCCTTCTCTAGCAGTTCATCCCACACAGGCACTACTCTCTGTGTAAACAAGTTACCGCTCATGTTCGAGGTCAAAACAATGACTGCAGATGCTGGAAACCAGATTCTGGAATAGAGGTGCTGGAAAAGCACAGCAGTTAAGGCAGCATCCGAGGAACAGGATAATCGACGTTTCGGGCAAAAGCCCTTCATCAGGAATGTTCTTTTTAAATCGTTCTCCTCTTCATCACATTGACAGCATTCTCCCTTGCGCATTTTGCAATTTTCCATTAAAAGGTGCAGTTTACCTTCTGAGGCATCATAAAGATGATAAAACCTTGGATCAAAGGAGTATCAGGCATCCATGAAAGGCCCAAAACCTGTTGGTCTTCCAGTGCAAGTTGACCTTGACTGAGTGTTGCAGACTGGCACACTCCAAGGTCCAGGACTATGTGCTGAGGGATATTGAGCCAAACACTTGGCTCAGCTACTGTACAGATGCAAGGGGAACATTTCACAAAGTTCAGTCAGCCATAGTGCATAAAGGAGCTGTATAACCCTGAGAAAACCCCTGTATGTTTGTGCTTCAATAAATGTCAACATTGAATAGTCAGGTAATGCAGTTCAAAATATTTTACTGATGAAGTATATTTCTGGAAAAAAAGTAACAGACATTCAGGAACAAGTTAAAAATAGGAAGCTAATCAAGAGGTTCTGAATGGACTAGGTTTGTGACCTCGCCCCCTTGGGTTCTGTAAATTGTCATTCTCAAAGTTGTGTCATCTTCCTGATGCCAGTTTTCAGGGGACAGGCAAGGCCTCAGTGCTGTGAGGAATAGAATTGCAGGATTTTACCCAGTTACAAGAAAGGAGCAGCCTTCTATTTCTGAGTCAAAATTGTTACTGCAATCTACACTGAACCAGGGTTGATCCTCTGGCTTGATGGTAATGGTTGAGTGGGGGATATGCCGGGTAATGAGGTTACAGACTTCGCTGGGTATAATCCTGCTGCTACTGACAGCCCACAGAGCTTCATCCATGGCCAGACTTGATTTGCTATATCTGTACAAACTCTGTCCCATTTAGTACAGTGATAGTACGCATGGAGGGCATTCTCAATGTGAAGGCGGGTCTTTGACTCGACAAGGAGTGGACAGAGGTCATTTTTACCAACACTGTCGTGGCAGATGGATCTGCAGCTGGCAGATCGGTAAGGATGATGCGATGTATGTTTTTCCCTCTTGTTGGCTCCCTCACCACCTGCCGCAGACCCAGTCTAGTAGCCATGTCCTTGAGGAACCAACCAATTCGATCAGTAATTCCACTGCTGAGTCAGTCTTGGTGGTGGACACCGGAATCCCCCACCTAGAGTATATTTTGCACCCAGCCAAATGCAGTGCTTCCTCTAAGTGCTGTTCAAAACAGCAGAGTACTAATTCATCAGTGAGGGAGGGGGTGTGGGTGGCTGTAGGGAGCAGGGGACATGTGGTACTCAGGTTTCCTTGCCCATATTGGAGATGATGCCGTGAGGTGGAGCCTGGAGTCAATGTGGACAGCTGCCAAGATAACTCCCTCCTGATTACATACCAATGTGCCGTCATCTCTGAAGAAGATTATTTGAGCCTGTGAGTCAATGCCAATTCTAAATGCCCTAACTTCGGTGCTCGTGAAGTTCTTTGAAAGACTGGTCATGGTATTAATCAACGCCAGCCTTCCCACTACCCACTCCAATTTTCCTATCGAACCAACAGATCCACGTCAGATGCCATATCACTCGCCCTTCACTCCTCTCTAGAACATCTTGACACCAAGAACAGCTACATAAGAATCCTACACATTGACTACAGTCCAGCCTTCAACACTATTATCCCCTCAAGACTGATTACTAAACTTCGTGATCTCGGACTAAGCCCCACTTTCTGCAACTGGATCCTCAGTTTCCTGACCCACAGGCCACAATCAGTGAAGATTGGGGACAATATTTCATCCTCAATAACACTCACCATCCGAGCCCCCCAGGGACATACTCAGCCCTCTACTGTACTCACTGTATACCCATGACTGCGCCACCAAATACCAGATTAATGCCATTTACAAGTTCACTGATGACATCACCATAGTTAGTCAAATCTCAGATGGTGATGAAGCAGACTACAGGTGGGAGGTGGAAGACCTGGAAATATGGTGCACTGAGAACAACCGAGCTCTTAATGCCGGCAAAACCAAGGATCTCATTATTTATTTTCAGCAGGATGTTACTCATGCCCCTTACACATTAACAGCACAGAAGTGAAACGAGTGGAGAGTGTCAAGTTCCTGGGAGTGGTCGTCCACAACAAACCTTCTTGGACTCTTCATGTGAACGCACTGGTTATAAAGCCCCAACAACGTCTCTTCTTCCTCAGGCAGCTGAGGAAATCTGGCATGCCGTCGAATACCTTTGCCAACTTTTATAGGTGCGCCATTGAGAGCATTCTGTCTGGATGTATCACTCCCTGGTATGGTAACTACCATTCAAGATCAGAGACGGTTACAGAGAGTGGTGAACTCGGCCCGGCCAATCACAAAGACCAATCTCCCATCGATGGAATCCATCTACCAGGCCCGCTGTCAAGGAAAGGCCGCCAGCATTCTCAAAGATCAATCCCACCCTGGCAATGTTTTTCCACAACCTCTACCATCGGGGAGAAGGTACAGAAGCCTGTACACACGCACAGCCCGTTTCGCAACGATTTCTACCACACTGTTGTTAGAATACTGAATGGACTCACAAACACTTAACATTCGCCTTTACCTGTGTTTTGTTTTTGCTGCTGTATACCTATTATTTACTTATCTATACTATTTAACTACGTCATTTGCCTATATTGCTCACAAGATAAAGCTTTTCACTGTGCCTCGGTACGTGTGACAATGAATTTAATTCAATTCAATTCAATTCTAAATGGAGCCGTCCCCTAAACTGCCATTCTCCTTTCCTCACCACCACCCCCCCCTCCCACCCCATGGCCCTGGAACCTTATTTTCTTCAAGTGTTCATACAGTTGTCTTTTGAGATCATTGGTCATCTCCACTTCCATTTGGAACTGGTTTCAGGTCATTGCCACTCGCTGTGTAATAACATTCTTCCTCACACAGCCCCATGTCGTTTGCTCAAAATCTATATCTGTGACTTCAAATCCTTACAATATCAGCACATGCAATCAGTTTTCCACTGTCTACATTCCCAAATCTTAACATAATCTTGTAGGCCTTGAACCTGTTCACACAGAGGGTAACAGTGAATAAAGTCAAAGAGCAGATACAGGGATTGAAGTGAACAATTCATCCACATCTGTTTGTTGCAATGATGGAAGCTTGGAAAGTCCACAGCACCACTTACAGAGCTGACCATGTTGCAGTATCTGATAGCTGATGTCTTATCTTTAACTACAGCACAAGCAGAAACCAGCAATGGCTGAGGGCTGCACCAAAATCTTGTTCCATGCTTAAATGTTCCATGCTTCTAGACTGCCGCCATCTTCATTGCAGTGTTCAAAGAAAAACAAAAAGCTTGTATTATAGTATATACAATACATATATTATATTTACTAACACATTGAGTTAGGCCTTAGGAGCAGAGGTAGGTCATTCAGCCCTTCAAGTCTGCTGATCCACTCAATAAGATCACAACTCTGTTTATGTTCTGAATTCCACATTCCTATCCACACTAATAACACATGATGTCCCTGCCTAACAATAATCCACTTTCGACAATACTCCATGACCCTAAACTTTCCAAGTTAGAAAATCGTAGAACTCTAATATTCATTTCATCTTTGTCTGAAATAGGAAACCCCGAGTTTTAAACAGGGTGTCCTCATTTTGGGACTCAACCCCCTAAGAGGAAACATCCTTTCCATAACCAACTTGTCAAGACATTTTGATCATATCAACTTCAGTCAAACCACTTCTCAATCTTCTGAACTCCAGAGAAAACAAGCCCAGACTGTCCAAACTCTCCTCATAAGATAACCTGTCAACTATCAATTCCAAGTATCAATCTAGCAAAATACCTTTGAACCATCTCCAACACATCTTTACCCTTCCCTATATATGCAGACCAACACGGCACATCGTAATCCAGATGTGGTCTCACCAACATCCCGATAACTGAAGTATAGCATTCCTTTTGTGTGACGAGACTGTGAACTGATAGAGATTTGCTCCATGCTGTTTCTCTTGCAGAGTGGTGTTCGAATGTCTGTCTCAGAAACAGTGGGTAAACAACTGTGAGCTCCCTGAATGTTTTTTTAAAATTAGCTAAAAGAAGCAAGAGTGGTGGAGTTAGACTCACACAGACGAGAGTTTTAGTTTTGTTTTCAATTGGGATTTTTGGAGTTAGTTGTTGAAAATGATCGCTACCACTACTGCAGCAAAAATAGCTTGCGTTCTCTCTCTGCTGTGAGATTGCATATTTTAGTGCACCTTTCTCCTGTACTGGAAGGAAGATAGTACTTGAGCAAAATCTGTTTTGCTGAATTTGCCATTGCCAAGGATGTGTTTATGGGATTCTGCTATATTGGAAGAGTTGATGATTAGTAGTGAAATAAAATATTATTTTATTACATGTTTTAATGGAGTTACAGTTATGCCACCTTGTCTTTGTTTGTATTTTGACTGTTGTGTAAGAATAAAGTGTGTTTTGTTTAAAGCATGGGTGTGGACCAATTGAATCATATCTGGAACACACTTACCTTTAAAAAAGACAAAAATTAGGGTCTACGCTATACCCATAAAACGTTTTGAGGACGTTTCGTCTGGTCCATACAAATTCTGTTTATAATAATAGATCGCATCCAGTAGCCTTTTTGAATATGCACTGTACCTCTTCATAACTTGCTGCGGTTCCTGCACTAGAAAGCCAAGGTCATGCTGCAACTTGGAATTCTACAATATTTAAGTAATATGCTGCTTTTTCATCTATCCTGGCAAACTGAGCAACTTCACATTTTTCCACATTATACTCCATATGCCAGTTTCTCACTCTCTCAATCTACATATAGTTTTTAAAGAAATTGTTCAGGGTACGTGGGCATCACTGGATGGCAAAATTTATTGCCTGTCTTAGTTACCGTTAAAAAGGTGATAATGAGCTACAGTTTTCAGTAGCTGCAGTCTACCTGCTGTTGGTTGACCCACAATGCCTTTAGGGAAGGAATTTCAAGGGATTTTGACATAGCAACGGTGAAGAAACAGCAATACTTTTCCAATTCAAGATGGTGAGGGACTTGGAGGAAAACTTGCAGGGGTGACATTCCCATGTATTGGCTGTCCTTATCTTTCTAGATTAAAGTGGTCATAGGTTTAGAAGATACTATCTCAGGATATTTGGCGAATTTCTATAATGCACTGCTGCTACTGAAACAAATCTGCAAACTCCGTATATCTTCTTCACAACATATTTCCCGACCTTTCTTTGTGTCATTTACTAAATCTAGCTATACTGCCTTTGTTCTCATCATCTAAGTCACTGCTAGAAATGGTAAAAGGTTAAAGGCTCTGCACAGACTGCAGTGGGATCCCATTCGTCACATCCTGCCAATCTGGAAAAGACCCAGTTATCTCTCATTAGTAAGGATCACACTGGAGGCACATGGTACAGATGACATCTTGAAATCAAAACAGGCTGAATTTTACCACTATGTTTTTTGGACCATTAGGCAAAAGTGAGGACGGCAGATGCTGGAGATTAGAATTGAGAGTGTGGTGCTGGAAAAGCATAGCAAGACAGGTAGCATCCGAGGAGCAGGAAAGTTGACATTTCGTGCAAAAGCCCTTCATCAGGAATGTCTTTTAATGAAAGGCTTTTGCCCAAAATGTCAACTCTCCTGCTCCTCAGATGCTGCCTGACCTGCTGTCCGTTTTCAGCACCACACTCTCGACTCTTTAGATCATTAGTCCAGTAACATAAGGAAAGCACAGCGTCCTGGAAGTCTGGAAGTTTAACACAAAAAGTGCTCCCATGAGAAGGTGAACAGTTCATCAACTTCACAAACACCTTTCACCCTGACTTCAACTTCATTTGGCCCATCTCGGACACCTCCTTTTCCTTCCTGGACTTCTTCATCTCCATCTCCAGCAACCAGCTCAACACAGACATCTACTTCAAACCCACTGACTCCCACAGCTATCTGGACTACACCTCCTCTGAACTGCCTCCTCTAAAAATGCTATCCCTTATTCCGAACTCCTCTGCCTCCACTGCATCTGCTCCGATGAAGACCAATTCCACTCCAGAACATCCCAGATGGTCACCTGTAGTCAAGGACTGCAATTTCCCCTCTCATGTCGTCAACAATGCCCTCCAGCCCATCTCCTCCACTTCCCACCCGTCCGCCCTTGAACCCCACCCCTCCAACCGCAATAAGGATAGAATCCTCCGCCATTTTCACCACCTCCAAACGGACCCTACCACCAGTGATATATTTCCCTCCCCCCACTATCTGTGTTCTGCAGAGACCATTCCCTCCGTGACTTCCTTATTAGGTCCATGGCCCCCACCAAAACACCCTTCCCTCCCAGTACCTTCCTCTGCCACCGCAGGAATTGCAAAACCTGCACCCACACCTTCCCCTCATCTCCGTCCAAGGCCCCAAAAGATCCTTCCACATCCGGCAGAGATTTTCCTGCACATCCAAACACCTAATCTACTGCGTCTATTGCTCTCAATGTGGTCTCCTGTACCTTGGGGAGACAGGATACCAACTCGCGGAATGTTTCAGGGAACATCTCTGGGACACACACACTCAACAACCCCACCGCCCTATGGCCAACCACTTTAACTCCCCCTCCCACTCTGCCAAGGACATGCAAGTCCTGGGCCTCCTCCACCACCAAATCCTAGCCACCCGGAGCCTGGAGGATGAACGCCTTATCTTCTGCTTTGGTACCCTCCATCCATATGGGATCAATGTCAATTTCACCAGTTTCTTCATCTCCCCTTTGCCCACCTCATCCCAGATGTAACCTTCCAATGTGGTACTGCCCTCTTGAACTGTCCTACCCATCCATCTTCCTTCCCACCTATCTGCTCCATCCTCCACTCTGACCTATCACCATCAACCCCCTTACCTTCATCTACCTACTGCCTTCTCCCACATTCCTAATGAAGGGCTTATACCTGAAACATCAACTCTCATGATCCTTGGATGCTGCTGCCTGACTTGCTGTGCTTTTCCAGCACCACACTTTTTGACACAAATAGTTATCAGCTCCATGTCTTCTGTACACTTCACTGATATTAATAGATAGTTACTTAAACAGAAAACTAATCCATACCTTAATTAATCCATGCTTAGCTGGTGCTTCCAACTGGTAGTTTTTCTTGTCCTCCATGGCAGATAACCAACTATTATATGCTACCCACCACAAAAATCTGCTTTTAGCTCAGAAGTTAACAGTTGGGCTGAGCTGGGTCTGAGTCATCACAGTGAGGAATAGCACCCCCACACTGCAAAGCCCAAGCTGTCAGGTGCCAGCATTTTGCTCACATGAGTGGCAACAGCTGAGTAAAGGATACAATCCAGAACTTCCAGTTGCATAATGTCCGCACACGCACATATTCATTGAACATCTCCCTCATCTGTCTGAATCGTTGCTGAGTGACGGGGACTCCGGTAGCAGGCAGCTGCTGCTGATAAATGCTGGAAACCAGAAGGTAAAAACTCACTCAATATTCAGTTGATAGAATAGAATCATGTGTCACCAGACAAGAGCTGCTGATTCAGCCATCTACAACAAAATCCACTTTACCCTGTACTCAAAATCCACCCACCTCGCTCGCTTTCTCGGAAACAATGTACATGGAAAAGTGGGGTGTATCGTAATCACCAATCTCCTGGTAATAGACTTTGGGAAATTCCTCTCCAATACCCAAAAGGACTTCCTGCTCTCGGCAATCCACGAGACACATCACCCAATACCACCCAATACCCCCACTTCACATTCGTCTCTCCTCAGGTACTACTCAATCCTCTTCACATTTGTTTTCATCAGCTGACTCCTCAAAATCAAACCATGATTCTTCTGATGTTGCAAACTGTTGGCCAATCTATAACCTTCCCATCTTCTCCAAAATCCTTCATCCTTTAAATCTGTTGTCAAGTTTGTGCCCATCTTTCCTGGAACACCGTGCTTCAATCCCTCAAAAGTCAGGTGTCTGTCCTTTTCACCGACCTGGGATATACTTATCAAGATCACAAATGATATTCTGTGACAAAGGGGAAACTGTCCCTCCTCATCCTTCCCAGTATGCCAGCAGCTACGAGAAGGGCACCATGCTGTCACCAGCCAGGTGGCACGGCTCTCCAGAGCAAAAGGCAAATCTCTACTTTATTCCGGCCTCACAATTTGTCAAATTTCTCTGCTCCTCCAATTCTGGCCTCTTGAGTATCCCTGATTTTAACTGCTTCACCATTAGCAGTTGTTAAATTAGCTACCCTTGTCCCTGAATCTGACTCAGAGTTGAGAGTGAAGTTAGGGAAGAAATTTCAGAGATTTATGGGTTAAATTCCACTCTGGGATTTTAGCTAAAAACTCACGTTAGACACTCCAGCCTGTACCAATGGAATGCTGCATCGCTGTAGGATCAGTACTGACTGAACGTTGAACAGAGTTAATGGCTTTTAAATTAGATAGTAAAACCAGACACTGATTTCCTCTGCATTGGACATTATAAACCCCATTCTGAAGAGTAGGAAAGGTTCCCTATACACTGACCAATATTCATTCCTCAACTCACTGATCTTGTGGTCCTGATCACAGTGCTGTTTGTGGGAACATGCTGCTTGCTAATCAACTGCCACATTTTCTGCAGTACAACAATGACCACACTTCAAGACGTATTTCATCAGCTGTCAAGCACTTTGAGAAAACCGGTAGTTGTGAATACGATAAGCCCCACAAAGTCATCACCCTTTTTTCTTGTTGGAAAAGCTATTTAAAGTATGATCCTTAGGCCAAGTTTTTATGTGGCTCTTGTCAAATGTTGTTCAATACTTCACCTATGAAGCCCCTTGAAATATTTTACTATGTTAACGGTGGTACATAAGTGCAATCTCATCACTCCAATCCCGTCTTTGCGTGTTGATTTCCCCAACATCCCAACCACCGTTTCAATGAAGTGGTAAAGCCCCCTCGACATGGATTCATATTGAGTGAAGTTCTGCAATCCTCGAAAATCAGAAAATCCCAGACAAGTACAAAATGGGTTAGGTATAGAGTAAAGCTCTTTCAACACTGCAGTTGCTAAAGATTTTGCAAGAAAATCTTACTTGATTGCAGCATTGATCTTTTCAATATCTTCTCTAATTCGTTGTGCCTCCTTCTGTGTCTGTGCCTGTTCTTGCTGGAGCTTGGTGATGTATGCAGCTGTTTTCTGCAACGTTGTGGCTTTGCTGACCTATAGGAATCATACAGAGCAAGAACATGGATTTCAAAAGCAGTTGTGGGGTGACGGTAATGGTACTGAAGAAAGAAGACTATCCCCATTGAAGCAGAAAGGTTACCAGCAGATTTAACAGTGCCCTGATCTCACTCTCTATTTAAAACAACCCTTTAGTGTCATTCGGATGTTAACAGAAAGGCAGGTCTGAGTTTCAGAAGCAAGCTAACATTGAGAAGGCTGTTTAAAAAGCATAGAGTATCTTGTACTACATGAGCAGGGCATAGTGTACAAGAGCAAGAAAGTTATGTTAAACTTGTTTAGGCCCCAAAGAGAGCATTGCATCCAGTTTTGGACATGACTCTTTCAGAAGGATGGCATGAGCTTGGAGATGGTGGATATGAGATTTGCTGGAATGATATCTAGGATCAGAAATTCCAGTTACATAAAGACTGAATAGGTTTCAGGTGTTTCCCTGAAAGCAGAGGAGTTTAAGTGGAGATTTAGTAGAGTCATAGAGTCCTCCCCAGCATGGAGACAGGCCCTTTGGCCCAAACTGGTTTGTGCCAACGAGAATTTCCATCCATGTTAACCCCATTTCCCTGCATTTGGTCCATATCCTTGTAAACCTTTCCTATCCATGTGTTTGTCCAAAGGCCTTTTAAATGTTGTTAATGTACCCACCTCAATCACTTCTGCTGGCAGCTCATTCCACCCTCTGTGTATAAACATTGCCCCTCAGGTTCCTTTCTATTCATTCCCCTCTAACTTACTGATATCCTATAGTCCTTGATTCCCCAACCCTGGGAATGGATAGTGCATTCACCCTATTCATGCCTTTCATGATCTTATACACCTCTATAAGATGGAGGACACATTTTAGGGAGTCAGGAGGTGAGTTGCTTGCTGCAGGATTCCTAGCCTTTGACTTGTTTTTTTTAATTTAGATTAGATTACTTATAGCGTGGAAACAGGCCTTTTGGCCCAACAAGTCCACACCGACCCTCCGATGTCTCTTATGCTCTAAAGAAAAAGGTCCTAGCTTGTCCAACCTCTCCCGAGAACTCAAACCCTTGAGTCCTGGCAACATCCTTGTAAATTTGTTCTGCATTCTTTGCAGTTTAATAACATCCTTCCTACAGCAAGGTGACCAAAACTGAATACATTACTCCAAGTACAGCCTCACCAACATCTTGTACAACTACAACATAACTCCCCAACTTCTATACTCAATGCCCTGACTGATGAAGGCCAGTGTGCCAAAAGACTTCTTCACTGCCCTGTCTACCTGGGACTCCACTTTCAGAGAACCATGCACCTGAACTCCAAGGTCCCTCTGTTCCACTACAAGCCCTAAGGTCTGACCATTCAACATGACACTCTTGCCTTAATTTGACTTTCCAAAACGGAAGATCTTTATCTGTAGTAAACTCCATTTGCCATTTCTCGGCCCACTTCCCCAGCTAATCAAGGTCCTGCTGCAATTTCTGATAACCTTCTTCACTGTCCATGATACCACCTATTTTAGTGTTATCTGCACACTTATTAACCATGCCTTCTGCAGTCTCATTCAAATCATTGATATAGATAACAAACAGGAATGAACCCAGCACCAACCCCTGAGGTACACCACTAGCCACAGGCCTCCGGTCCAACAAGCATCCTTCCACTATTACTCTTTGCTTCCTACCATCAAACCAATTGTGTATCCAATTTCCCAGCTCCCTCTGGATTCCATGCGATCTAACCTTCCAGAGCAGCCTACAATGTGGAACCTTATCAAAGGCCTTTCAAAGTATTTGTAGAGGTATTTAAAATCATGAAGTTTTTATAGAATAAACAAGGTGAAACTTTTTTACTTGCAGAGTTTTTACATAATAATTGTGGTTTGGAATGCACTACCTGAAAAGGTGCTGAAAACAGATTCAATAGCAACTTTAAAAAGGGGAACTGGCTAAGTTATAAAATGGATAAAAATTGCAGAGCTATGCAGAAATAACAGGTAAGTGGGACTAATGGTACAACTAAGAGTCAGTGCCTCAGAAATAATGGACAGAAAAGAAGAAAAAAAAGAAAAGAAGGCTTCTGTGCTGTAAGGTGACATGATTTACAAATGGTTTCCTCTCAGTAAGATGTTTTCAGAGCAGCTTTAGAAAGAAAGAAGAAGCATATTAAGTACACCTGTAAAATGTTGAATGTTTAGCTGAATTGACAAAGGGGTCCAAAGTTATGTATTTATACTACAATGCTGCATACTTAGATGACACATAAAATGTTACCGCACAAGCTAAGAGTTATGGTGCAGGAGTAATATGTTAGTGTAGATATTTAGCTAACTTGAAACAAAGAATTGGGATAAATAACTATCATTTTCAATTTAAAAAGTGAGGTAACAGGGATTAGTGCTGGGATCTCAAATGTCCTCAACAATCTATATTAATGACTTGGAAGAAGGGACCAAATATACTGCAACCAAACTTGCTGACTAAATAGAAATAGCCAGGAAAACAAGTTGTGAGAAGGTTATGATGGCCCTGTAAAGGCCAGTCACTTTTAAAAGGAAGAAAATAAATATTTAAAAGAGCAAGTTTTATCTGATCCCAACAGTAAGAAAGGTGTTGTACAAGATTTCACTTTTTACTGTAACATGGGGTCATGTCTTTGATATTTGTGGCATTTCTTGAGAAGTTACCCAATCCCTGGATAGCCTGGCCAGTAGAATCGTACTGTTATCCGAGCCCCTTATTCTCTGAAATCTCACATGAACTGCAACTGTTGCTTTTGTGTGACTGCTGTGCTCGTGTTTCTAGATGAATTAGTCAAGGATTTGGAAGGTGTTAAGGAAATGGTGAATTTCTGCAGTGCATCCTGTAGATGGTACACACATCTTTTACTGAGCTTCAGTCAGGGAGGGAGTGGATAATTGTGGATGCGCCAATCAAGTGCTTTGTTCTGGATGGTGTCAAACTTCTTGAATGTTGTTAGAGCTGCACCCATCCAGGCAAATGCAGAGTATTCCATCACACTCCTGACCTGTGCCTTGCAGATGGAGGACACATTTTAGGGAGTCAGGAGGTGAGTTGCTTGCTGCAGGATTCCTAGCCTTTGACTTGTTTTTTTTAATTTAGATTAGATTACTTATAGTGTGGAAACAGGCCTTTTGGCCCAACAAGTCCACCCCGACCCTCCGAAGAGCAACCCACCCAGACCCATTCCCCTACATTTACCCCTTCACCTAACACTATGGGCAATTTAGCATGGCCAATTCACCTAACCTGAACATTTTTGGACTGTGGGAGGAAACCTGAGCACCCGGAGGAAACCCACGCAGACACGGGGACAATGTGCAAAGTCCACACAGACAGTTGCCTGAGGCAGGAATTGAACCCGGGTCTCTGGCGCTGTGAGGCAACAGTGCTAACCACTGTGCCACCATGCCGCCCAGTCACAATAGTCACAATATTAACATCAATAGTTCAGTTCAGTTTCTGTTAATTGTAATCGCCAGGGTGTTAATCCCCAGTGTGGGTTTCAGCAATGGAAATGCCATTTAATGTCAAGAGGCAATGGCTAGATTCTCATTGGAGATTACCATTACTTGGTTCTTGGGTTGTGTACATGTTACTTGCCACTTGTCAACCCAAATCTGCATATTGTTCAAGTCTTGTTGCATGTGAGCATGGACTGCTTCAGTATTTGAGGAGTCCCGAATGGTGTTGAACATTGTACAATCATCAGTGAACGTCCCCATTTTGACCTTGTAATAGAGGAATGGTCTTTGATGAAACAGATAAGGATGGACATAGGACACTATCCTGAAGATCTTATGCAGAGATCTGGTGCTGAGATGACAGACGTCCCACAACCATCTTCCTTTGTGTCAGCTGTGACTCTAACCAGTGGTGAATTTGCCCCCTTATACCCATTGATTCCAGTTTACTAAGGCCCCTTGATACCATACTTGTTCAAATGTGGTCTTGATATCAGAGGCTGTCACTCTGACCTCATTTCTGGAATTCAGCCCTTTTGTCCATGTTTGAACCAAGACTGGAATGAAGTTAGGAGCTGAATGGCCTTGGCAAAATCTAAACTGGGCATCACAGAGCAGGTGCTGCTTTATAGCAATGTTGATGACACCTCCGTAACTTTACTGATGATCAAGAGTAGACTGATGGGACGATAATGAAAGGCCAAGATGGATCATTTACTCTGCACTTCTGGCTGAAATATTTGCAAAAGCCTCAGCTTTATCTTTTGTACTGAAATGTTGGGCTCTTCCATCTTTGAGAATTTGGATATTTATGGAGCCTCGTCCTCCACTGAGTTGTTTAATTGCCCAACATCATTCATGTCCTGTCTAGCAGGGCTACAGAGGTTACATCTGATCCATTGTTTGTGAAATTGTTTCACAATTGTTTCACAGTTCTGTCCATCACTTGATGTTTTGTTGTTTGGCATACCAGTTTGTTACTTTACCAAGGTGACACCTAATTTTTAGGTCTGCCCAGTGCTGGTCCTGGCATCACCCTCTGCACTCTCTATTGAACCAAGATTGATTTCCTGGCTTTTTGGTAACTGGCTGAGTGGGGTATATACTGAGCCATTAGGTTACAGATTGTGCTGGAGTACCATACTGCAGCTGTTGGTGGCTCCTAATGCTCATGGATGCCCAGTCTTGAGTTGCTAACTCTATTTGAAATCTGTCACATTTCCTAGTGTGAGGATGGGGCTTTGCTAGGACTGCTTATTACCATACAAAGGACTGTGGGGTGGTAATTTTTTACAGATATTGCCATGGACAGATGCATCAGCAGTTGGCAGATTGGTAAGGATAAGGTCAAGGTTTCCATTTGTTTGTTCCTGCACCATCTACCACAGACCTAGTCTGGCAGCTATGCCCTTAAAGACCCGACCAGCTTGATCAATAGTGCTGCTGCCACGCCATTCTTGGTGATAGACAATGAAATTCCCGACCCAGAGTATATTTCCTTCCTCTCTTGTCACCTTAGTGCTCCTTCCAAGTATTGTTAACATAG
Organism: Hemiscyllium ocellatum; assembly: GCF_020745735.1. Lineage (NCBI taxonomy): Eukaryota > Metazoa > Chordata > Chondrichthyes > Orectolobiformes > Hemiscylliidae > Hemiscyllium > Hemiscyllium ocellatum. The sequence continues at coordinate 54,526,632 of NC_083431.1, forward strand.
AGAAGCACAGAGTCATCAGCCAAGGGAGTCATGACAATGAGCAGGAGGTTTCCTTGCCCATGTTTGATCTCACACCTTGAGATGGGGTTTCGAGTCAATGGTGAGGACTCACAGTATATGTTCCCAACTATATACATCTGTGCCACCACCTCAGCAATGCTGATGACAGTGTCTGCAACATTGTCCATAATGTATGATACTTTGAGTAGGACAATGTCATGTTGTTGATTGACTAGTCCATGAGATAGCTCTCCCAATATTAATCCAGATGTTAATAAGGAAGATCTTTCAGGGTGGACAAGGTTATGTTTGCCGTCAGCTTTTCCAATGCCTCAGTCGATGACAGGTGGCCCATCTGGTTTCATTCCACTTTTGACACAACTGAGTGGCTAATTGGGCTATTATTATGAGTAATGTGAATCACACGTAGGCCAGACCAGGTAAGGAAGGCAGATTTCCTTCTCTAAAGGACATTTGTGAATCAAAATTAGTGAAGGGGCAGCATGGTGGCTCAGTGGTTAGCACCACTGCCTCAAAACACCAGGGACCCAGGTTTGATTCCAGTCTTGGGCAACTGTCTGTGTGGAGTTTGCACATTCTCCCTGTGTCTACATGAGTTTCCTCTGGGTGCTCCAGTTTCCTCCCACAGTCCAAAGATGTGTAGGTTAGGTGAATTGGCCATGCTAAATTGCCCACAGTGTTTAGGGATCTGTAGGTTAATTGCATTAGTCAGGGGTAACTGTAGAGTAATGGGTTTGGGTGCAATACTCTTTGGAGGGTCAGTGTGGGCTTGTTGGGCCAAAGGGCATGCTTCCACACTGGAGGGATTCTATGATGATTTCTTACAACAATAATTTCTCAGTCATCAACAGAGTTTTCATTTCAGATTTTTACCGAATTCAAATTCCACTCGCTGCTGGATGTCTGGCTGACTAGACCAATTATGATACAACTACACCAACACCTTCCTCCATTTCTATATCATTGCACTTATATGAAGTCTCACAAGAAGTGTCAACTATTTTATTGACAACTGCCTGAAGCTCATCACCTGGCTCCTGAAAAGATCTTCACTTTCTCATTAGGATCTCATTTTATCATACTTTTTTCAGCTTCACCCTCAGATCATGTTGTCAAGCACAAGGCGCTTACCTTTGGATCTGCTGCTGTGCTTCAATTATTTTATCATTTACTGCATTCATTCATCCCCTAACCACCACTCCCCCAATACAAGGAAAGTCAGTGTAATTTCCAGGATTAGTCCAAGAAATTCTTCCTGCAAACTTTCAGTCTTTTCAACCCTAGTGGGCCTTCATGGAATCAGTGGAAAGAGCAATACTTCCTCAAAGCCAGTTCTCAGAGTGACAGAACCTCTGACACTCCTGTAATGTCAGCTAGGAGTCAGTGGGGACTGCAGGTGCTGGAGATCAGAGTCGAGAGTGTGTTGCTGGAAAAGCACAGCAGGTCAGGCAGCATCCACGGCGCTGGAGAACCAATGTTTTAGATTTAAGCCCTTCATGGTGCTGCCTGATCTGCTGTGCTTTTCCAGTAACATACTCTCGACTCCTGTAATGTCAGCCAGGGCTCCCTGATTGAACCACCTGGCTGACCTCATTACAATTAGTACATACCTTCCCTTCAAAGCCTGGGGAGGTAGGCCTCTTCTTTTTCCTGTAGCCTCACCTGGGGTGTTTACACACTGCGTCTGGTTCCACTGACCCAGCCTCAGATACAGGCAGCATATGGCCTGCTTACACTGACCCAGCCTCAGATACAGGCAGCGTATGGCCTGCACTGACCCAGCCTCAGATACAGGCAGCGTATGGCCTGCCTACACTGACCCAGCCTCAGATACAGGCAGCGTATGGCCTGCTACACTGACCCAGTCTCAGGTACAGGCAGCGTATGACCTACACTGACCCAGCCTCAGATACAGGCAGTGTATGGCCTGCCCTACACTTACCCAGTCTCAGATACAGGCAGCGTATGGCCTGCCTACACTGACCAAGCCTCAGGTACAGGCAGCATATGGCCTGCACTGACCCAGCCTCAGATACAGGCAGCGTATGGCCTGCACTGACCCAGCCTCAGATACAGGCAGCGTATGGCCTGCCTACACTGACCCAGCCTCAGATACAGGCAGCGTATGGCCTACACTGACCCAGCCTCAGATACAGGCAGCATATGGCCTGCCTACACTGACCCAGCCTCAGATACAGGCAGCGTATGGCCTGCCTCCTGCGCCCAGAGTACCTTGGGAGAAATTCATCCTTTTCTTTAAACAGTAAAGACACTGAAGCTGCGATATCCACAATGTCCATCTCAGATTCTGAGGTTTTCTCGATGCTAGCTTTTAGATTAGATTACCTACAGTGTGGAAACAGGCCCTTCGGCCCAACAAGTCCACACCGACCCGCCGAAGCTCAACCCACACATACCCTACACTTACCCCTTCACCTAACACTGCGAGCAATTTAGCATGGCCAATTCACCTAACCTGCACATCTTTGGACTGTGGGAGGAAACCAGAGCACCCGGAGGAAACCCACGCAGACACGGGGAGAATGTGCAAACTCCACACAGTCAGTCGCCTGAGGCGGGAATGGAACCCGAGTCTCTGGTGCTGTGACTGTGCCACCCGCTAGACAGAGGGGAAGAACCCACATGTTCCCACAGCCTTTCTTGCTGTTTTGAGGTGCCAGGTATGGTTTGTTCCTGCTCTGCTTGCGAGTTTGCAGCTTTCATGTGGTCCATGTACTTGTTCAGGATTGCCTCACCTGTCCAAACTTAGTATGTCTCGGCTCTCGACCTTGTCTCAACCGTGCCTCTTACCATTGTAGAGCCATTTCCACCGTTTTGCCACCAAATTTCATCTCCTGAAGTAAACTGTCTCTCTTGCTTAGAGGAGACCTGTGTCTGGCACTGGTGTTCCTGATGCTGTTTCACTCTCTACCCCCCAGGTCTGGGAAGATCACATTTAACCTGCTGCAGAGTCTTCTTCCAATTAGCAACTCTGCTGGAACTATCCCTACAGTTGCATGAGGGGTAGTCTGATACTCAAATAGGAACCATGACAGTTCGCCATAGAATGAAGCTGTAGGCTGTTTCTCTAAGCCTGTCTTCAAAGTTTGGACTGCTCTTTCCACCAGATCATTGGACAATGGATGGTATGGAGCTGAATGCCATTCAAATTCTAGTCCTTTGTCTGAACAACATTTCCAGAAGCCCTCATATTTCAAAAGATGCTCGCAGGTTTACTATCATCTTCCCCGTGTTTGGTAACTGAACTTTATGCATGTCCAACCACTTTGAGTTGGCATCTACAATGACTAAGAATGTTGAGACCATGAAAGAGTCAGCGTAGTCGACATGTAAACCGACTCCATTTACCCAACGTTCCCATGAATGTGGGGGAGCTGCTGGGGATGGTGTTTGTCCTTGTTGGCAAACTGGGCACTGTTATAGATTAATTGTCCTCCAGGTTTTTAACTGGAAAAACTACAATGATTTTACTGCTTTCATGGTCAGGGCCCAGTATGAACACAAATATATCAGAGTCAATTTGTCTTGTCATTGACTATACACAAGACTGAGTTAGAGAGATTTTTGAATTAAAAAATGACAAGAAATGGGAAGGAAAACAAATTTGAGGTCAAGATCAGATCAGCCATGATCCTACTGAATGTTTGAGCAGGATCAAGGGGCTGGGTGGCCTGTTCCTACTTCCATTTCTTGCATTCTCATTGGGCATACACTTGAACATTGAACATCTCAGCTGGTCATATTAATGGCTGTCCTGCTGTAGCTGACAGATTATCTTAGTGCAAGCCCATTGCATTGCAGAATTTAGAATGTGCAATCAGGTAATCCATTGGCTTGGCTGTCCTTATATATTCTGTCTAGTTTTGGTGTCTTAGTGTAGGAAAGACAACACAGTCAATATGGGATGACTAACAGAACTCATAAGATTCTCTGAGCTGTGAAGCAAATGGCCTCAATATTACCATCGAGCTGTGCCTAAGAGTTTTGCTGTAAGATGGGTATTGCTGGGTAGTCTTCCATATTAATCTATATCATATTCAGCAAAAGATATTTTTTGTCTCCACATCTTTTTAGACAAGTATATCTTGTCTTAAAACACATAAAACGACCTGATCAAGTGTGTCCCAGAACTTTGTGGGAAGGTAGGGAAGAGATTGCTGGGCTCCTTGCTAAGATATTTACATCATCAATAGCCAAAGGTGAGATGCCAAAAGACTAAAGGTTGGTGAATGGTATGTCACTATGTAAGAAAGGTGATAAAGAATAGCCAGGGAACTATAGACTGTTGAGCCTGTGTCAGTGGTGGATAATTGTTGGAGAGGATTCTGAGGGACAGGATTAATATGTATTTGGAAAGGCAAGGATGACTAAGGAGAGTAAACATGGCTCTGTGGGTGGAAAATCATGTCTCACTAACATACTTGAATTTTTTGAGGAAGTGACAAGTGAGATTGATGAAGGCAGACCAGTTGACGTTGTCTATGTGGACTAGCAAGGCATTCAGCAAGGTTCCACATTTTAGACTGGTTAGCAAAATTAGATCACATGGAATCCAGGGGGAGCTAGCCAATTGGATACAAAATTGGCCTGAAGGTAGGAGACAGAGGATGGTGGTGGTGGAAGGTTGTTTCTCAGACTAAAGGCCTGTGACCAGTGGTGTGCCACAAGGATCAGTGCTGGGTCCACTGCTTTTTATCACTTATACAAATGATTTGGATGTGAAGATAGGAGGTATGTTCAGTAAGTTTGCAGATGACACCAAAATCTCAGAGTACAAAGGGAACTTGATCAGATGGGTGGATGAAGTTTAATTTAGATATGCTGCATTTTAGTAAGGCAACTTAGGCCAGGACGTATATAGTAACTGATTGGGCCCTGAGGAGAGTGTTGTCAAACAAAGGGTCCTAGGAATGTAAGTGCATAGTTCGTTGAAAGTGGAGTTGCAAGACAGTATGGAGAAGAAGGTGTTTGGCATGTTTGCTTTCATTGGTCTGTGCATTGGGTGTAGGAGTTGTAGCTGTACAGGTCATTGGTTAGGCCACTTTTAGAATACTGCGTTCAATTCTGGTCTCCCTGCTATAGGAAAGATGTTGTTAAACGTGAAAGGGTGCAGAAAAGAGTTACATGGATGTTGCCAGGATTGGATTGATTGATTAATTGATTGATTTACTGTCACATGTACTGAAGAACAGTGAAAAGCTTTGTTTACAAACAGTGCAGGCAAATCATAATAAGCAAGGACATACAGATCAGAGTCATAGAGATGTACAGCTTGGAAACAGACCCTTCAGTCCAACCGTCCATGCTGATCAGATATCCCAATCCAATCTAGACTTAGACTGAGGCATACAGATTATATTGCACAAGGCGTGTGCTAGGCGAGATCGACGTTAGCAAGATCAGTATTATTTAAGGCTAGGAAGTCCATCCATCAGTCTATTAATGGCTGGGAAGAAGCTGTTCCTGAAACTGCTGGTGTGTGTATTCAGGCTTCTGTATCTTCTGCCTGATGGAAGAGATTGGAGGAAATCATTACCGGGGTGCAATTGTTCTTTGATGATGTCAGCAGCCTTTCCAGGGCAGCGAGTAGTGTAACTGGAGTCCATGGATGGGAAGGTTGGCTTCAGTGATGGTCTGGGCTGTGGACATGACCTTCTGTAGTTTCTTACGGTCCTGGGCAGAGCAGTTGCCATACTAGGCTATTATGCACTCAGACAGTATGGTGTATCTGGAGAAGTGGGTGAGAGGCCTTACGGACATGCCAAATTTTCTGAGCAATGTGAAGAAGAGGAGGCATTGCTGTCCCTTCTTGACTGTCACATCTACAGTGGGGAGTCTTGGACGGGTTGTTGGTTATTGTCACTCCTAGGAACTTGATCCTTTCCACACTCTCAACCTCCACTCCATTAATGTAGATGGGGGAGTGTTCTCCTCCTTCCTTTCTGAAGTCAATGATCAGTTCTTTAGTTTTGCCAACATTGAGAGGGAGATTGTTATCATTGCACCACATTCCTAAGCCCTCTATCTCCCTTCAGTATTTCAACTCATTGTTATTTGATATCTATCTTGCTACAGTGGTGTCATCAGCGAATTTGTGGATGGTGCTCGTTCGGAATTTGGTAATACAGTCATTGGTGTACAGGGAGCATTGTGGGGATGAGGACACATCTTTGAGGTGCTCCAGTGTTGAGAGTTATCATGGAGGATATGCAGCTACCTATCTTCATTGATTGCAGTCAGTGGGTTTGAAAACTGAGGATTCAGTTGCAGAGGGCGGAGCCGAGACCAAGGTCATGGAGGTTTGAGATCAGTCTGGAGGGGATAATGAGGTTGAAGGTGGAGCTGTAGTCAATGAGCAGGAGAGTCTGATGTAGGTGTCCTTGTTGTTCAGATGTTCCAAGGATGAGTTCAGGGCTAGGGATATGGCATCCACTGTGGACCTTTTACGTTGGCAGGCGGATTGTAGGGGATCAAGGCAGTTTGGGAGACTAGATTTGATGTGGGCCATAACCAGCCTCTCGACAAACTTTGTGAGTATTGAGGTCAGAGACACATTAAGGCACACTGCATGTGTTTCCTTATGTACTGGGATGGTGGTGGTCTTCTTGAAGCAGCTGGGGACTTGGGCTTTTAGGAGGGAAAAGGTGAAGATGCCAATGAATACCTCTGCTAATTGATCCACACAGGATCTAAATGCTTAGCTGGAGACTCTATCCGGGCCTGTAACTTTTGTTGGATTGACTCCTAGGAAGACAGATCTGGTGTGTGCAGTGATGACGAAGGGAACATGTACGTCCGGGGCTGTTGGGTAAGGCGACACCACACTGCTGGCATTCTCTCGAACCAAGCATAGAAAGCATTGAGCACATCAGGGAGGGCTTTGTCCATTATCTTGTTCTTCTTCATTTTGTATCCTGTAATTTTGTTTAGGTCTTGCCATAGGCAGTGGAAGTCTGTCTGGTAGGTTTGGGCCTCTAACTTGCTCTGGTACTGTCTCTTGGCATTCCTGCTGGCTTTCGAGAGGCTGTGTTGTTCTGGGTCATCAAACTTGAGTGCTACGCCCAGATTTCCTGGTTCATCCAAGGTTTCTGGTCGGGGAATACTCAGATTAACTTCTTTAGTACACAGTCTTCCGTGCATTTGCTTATGAAGTCCATGATAGTAGTGGAATATTTGTCTAGATTTTCTGCTGAGCCTTTGAACACAGTCCAGTCCATCGACTGCAAGCAGTCTTCCAAAGCCTCGGACCAGCATTGTACTTACTAAGGGGTTTGAGTTACAGGGAGACTATGAATAGGCTGGGGTTGTTTTCCCTAGAGCATCGAAGGCTAAAGGGTGACCTTATAGAAGTTTATAAAATCATGAGGGGCATGAATAGAGCAAAAAACAAAGATCTTTTTCCCATGATGGGGGAGTCCAAAACTAGAGGGCATAGGTTTAGGGTGAGAGAGGAAAGATTTTAAAGGAGCTGAGAGGCAACTTTTTCACACAGTGGGTGGCACGTGTATGAAACCAAGCTAACAGAAGAAGTGGCGGAGGCTGGTACAATAACAACATGCAAGAGGCATCTGGACGGGTAAATGAATAGGAAGGGTTTTGAGGGATGTTGGCAAATAGAACTGGATCAGTTTAGGATATCTGGTCGGCATGGATGAGTTCAACCAAAGGGTCTGTTTCTGTACTGCACAACTCTATGTCATTTTTTATATTATCAGCATGCAGAAATATACAAACACACACGTCCGCAGACAAACATACACATGCAGACTCGGGCACACAAGTGCAACAGACATGTTCATAGAGAGTTACGCATGCACGCATATACACACACTCACTTAGATACACATTCACGTAAACATATAGTCATATATTGACACACACACACTCACATAGACATACTGACAGACATACGCTCGTTCAGACACATGTACAGGCACACTCAAACACATTCAAATATACACACACTCACTCACATATAGACATGCTTACACACACACACACACACAAAACACCACTCGAACACATTCACATACACTAGGACACATTCACAGAATAGAGTCACACACAGAGTCATATACACACATGTGCATACATATATAGACAATATAAAGCGGCAGAATATACTCACCTTCACAGCTGGCTGTGAATCAAGGGATGTCACCAGACTGTGCAAGGTATCAAAGCCTAGCTTGATGTTGAAACGCCTCTTCTGCTCTGCGGAGATGTGAATGGTCCGTCTTGTCACAGACTACCAGAGACAAGATGTACAAGTCACAAAGAATTGGAACACTTGGATAATTCTTCAGGTGAGACTGGAATTATGTCACAGAACCCTATACTCCTGCTGTCAGACCTGTATCAGACAAGCAAGCACCTTCACTAAGCACTTTAGTAGCACTTCAATATAGATTATCATTTTTATTCTGCATTAGTTGATTGAAAAGTATCCAACAGGGCTTTTAACAAAGTCATTCAGACCAGTAAATTATCCATTCTGAGCAGCTACCTGATGAAGGAGCAGCGCTCCGAAAGCTAGGACTTCCAAATAAACTTGTTGAACTATAGCCTGGTGTTGTGTGATTTTTAATTCTAAGGATCGCCAGTTTTTCCAGTAACTCTTGCTTCTCAATTTTTAGCTCATCCATTACTTCTAACACCTCCACTTACACCAATGTTTAGCAGATTCTTTTTCCTTAGTAACAACTAATTTAAATTACTGTAGCCTACTCTTCTGCCTCTAACTATGTATCACATTCTTTGTTCTTAGTAGGACACTCTCTAATTCTATTCCTGTCAGTAGATTTTCGGGTTATCTTTTACAACTGTCATTCTGTACTCCTATTCTCTCTTTGTCAGTCTTACGATACTCTTTACTTCGCCTCTCAACTGATTGGTTTCGACCTGGGATCTAACTTGATGGATGAAGTTGATGTGCTGGAAATTTTGGAAAACATTAAGATTGATAAGTCCCCAGGCCAGACCAGATTTATCCTAGGCTGCTCCAGGAAGCGAGAAAAGAGGTTGCTAAGCTGCTGGTGAAGATCTTTGCCTCCTCACTCTCCACAGGAGTCGTACCGGAGGATTGGAAGGAGGCAAATGTATGTTCCTCTTTTCAAGAAGGGGAAGAGGGAAATCTCTGACAATTACAGACCAGTCAGTCATACGTCCGTGGTCAGCAAAGAATTTGGAAAGAATTCTGAGGGATAGGATCTATGACTATTTGGCAAAGCATAGTGTGATTAAAGGCAGTCAGCATGGCTTTGTGAGGGGCAGGTCATGCTTCACAAATCTTATTGAGTGCTTGAGGAGGTGACAAGACAGGTCGACGAAGGTCGAGCTGTGGATGTGGTGTATATGGATTTCAGCAAGGCATTTGATAAGGTTCCCCATGGTAGGCTCATTCATAAAGTCAGGAAGTATGGGATACAGGGAGATTTGGCTATCTGGATTCAGAATTGGCTGGCTGACAGAAGGCAGAGAGTGGTTGTAGATGGAAAGTATTCTGCCTGGAGGTCAGTGTTGAGTGGGGTCCCGCAAGGCTCTGTTCTTGGGCCTCTGCTCTTTGTAGTTTTTATAAATGACTTGGATGAGGACGTTGAGGAGTGAGTTAGTAAGTAAATTTGCAGATGACACAAAGGTTGTAGGTGTCGTCGATAGTATCGAGGGCTATGGCGGGCTACAGCACGACATAGACAGGATGCAGAGCTGGGCTGAGAAATGGCAGATGGAGTTCAACCTGGATAGATGCGAAGTGATGTATTTTGGAAGGTTGAACTTGAATGCTGAATATAGGATTAAAGACAGGATTCTTGACAGTGTGGAGCAATAGAGGGTTCTGGGTGTGCAAGTACATTGATCCCTCAAAGTTGCCACCCAAGTGGATAGGGTTGTTAAGAAAACATGTGGTGTTTTGGCTTTCATGAACAGGGTGATCGAGTTTAAGAGCAGCGAGGTTTTGCTACAGCTCTACAAGTCCCTGGTGAGACCACTCTTGGAACGTTGTGCCCAGTTCTGGTCGCCCTACTATAGGAAAGATACAGAAGCTTTGGAGAGGATGCAAAGAAGGTTTACCAGGATGCTGCCTGGCCTGGAGGGCTTCCCTTATGAACTAAGGTTAAATAAGCTCGGACTTTTCTCTCTGGGGAGAAGGAGCAAGAGAGGAGACCTGACCGAGGTACACAAGATAATGAGAGAAATGGATAGAGTCAATAGTCAGAGACTTTTTCCTAGGGCAGGATTGACGGGTATGAGGGGTCACAGTTTTAAGATATTAAGAAAAAGGTTTAAAGGAGACATCAGCGGAAGGTTCTTTACACAGAGAGCTGTGAATGCATGGAGTGTGTTGCCAGTGGTGGTGGTGGAAGCGAAGTCATTAGGGATATTTAAGCGACTGCTGGACACGCACATGGATAGCAGAGAATTGAGGGGTGCATAGGTTAGGTTATTATATTTTACATTAGGATTAAACCTCGACACAACCTCATGGGCCAAAGGGCCTGTTCTGTGCTGTACTTTTCTATGTTCTATGTTTTCTCTTCACCTTGATCATGCCCTTCATACCATTACACATCCTTAACAATTCCCTCCTCAAACTTCTTCAAAGAATAAACTTGAGCTTATCCAGTCTCCCTTTAATGTTGAAATGCTTCATCTGTAGCAACATCCTGGTGAATCTCCTCTGCACCCCTTCCAGTGCAATCACATCTTTCCAATAGTGTGGGGACCAGAATTGCACACCATGTTTCAGCTGTGGCCTAACCAAAATTTTGTATAGCTCCAATATAATCTCCCTGCTCTTACAATATATGCCATAACCAATAAAGACAAGCCTTCTTAAGTATCATATTAACCTGTCCAGCCATCTTCAGGGATCTATGGATAAGCACCCTAAGATTCCTCAGAGCTTCCTAGTGTCATACCATTCATTGAGGACCCTCTTGTCTTGTTCCTTCTCCCAAAGTGCATCACCTCACATTTATCAAGGTCAAATTCCATCGGCCACTGATCTGCCCATCTGACCAATGAGTTTATACCTTCCTGTAACCTAACACCTTCCTCCTCACTATCAACCACCTGGCAAATCTTTGTGTCATCTGCAAACATCTTTTACAAATAGCACCAACAATAAGGGACCCAGCACTGAACACTGTGATATGCAACTTCACACTGGGCTCCGGTCACACAAACAAACTTCACCCAACTTACTCTATCTCCTGTCACTAAGCCAATTTTGGATCCATCTTACCAAGTTACACTGGATCCCATGAACTTCTCCATGAACTTTTTTATCAGTCTCCCTTGTGGGACCTTGTCAAAGTTTTGCTAAAATCCCTGCAAACTGCTTCAACTCCCATCTCTATCTGCTGCTTCCCTCGCTGCTGTCTCACTCTGCTCCCCATTTCTCTGCACCTCTCTCTCTTACTCCTCTCTCTCTCTGTGTTTCCATCTCTCTTATTCTTACTCATGGTTCCCCTCTCTGCTCCTCCTCTCTCTCTCTCTCTCTCTGCACCTCCCTCCCTCTTGCTCCTCTCTGGTCCTCTTTCTCTCTCTTGCATCTTTCTCTCTCTCTCTCTGCTGTGCCTCTCTCTCTCTCTCTCTCTCTCTTTCTCTGCTCTTTCTCTTTGCTCCCGCATGATTTTGCTTTTCTGTCTTTCAGCTTCTCCCTGTCTAATTGTTTCTCTCTCTCTCTCTCTCTCTCTCCCCCTGCTGCTGCTGTATGGAAGCCTTGTTAATTGGTGACAGTGTACCTTGTAGATGGTGCAGATGTGTTGGTGGTGTTGCGAGTGAATGTTGAAGGTTGTGGATTGTGTCAATCAGGTGGATGGTATTGAGTTTTTTGAGTGTTGCTGAAGTCAATCAGTGAGTTACCTAATTCACAGCCTTTGATCTAAATTTGTGGCTGCCCTCTTCCAGGCAAGTGGATTGTATTGCACCACACACCAAGGGCTCCCCTGTTCAATCTGGAAGTTAGTGTATTGGAAATGACTTCTAATTCCAGTTCTACAAAGATTAAAACTGGACCCTATTCACTCATTCTTAACTTTTAAAAGCTGGCCCTATGTGAGATCAGTTCTCCACATACTTACCTTGTTTGTTTGGAGCTTTTTCCTGTTTGCAGTGGAACGTGGTGACTGTGTCACTGACTCCTGTTCTCCTGGGTCAGTGAGTGACAGTTTCCCTGAGCCACATTTGTGACCTACACAAAGAGAGAGCACTGATTACAAGCAATGCATAGAAGGCAGCACTCATCCAGAGCTTCTTACAACTGAGAAAGATCCAAAATGCAGAACACTATCATAACTGAAAATAGAGGAAGAGAAGGAAAATGCAACACAGACCCTTATCTGGAAGGGTTTAAAAGGATATGGGACAACACGGTTCCAGTCAGCCTGTTTCTCAGTGAATTTAGGAGTGACAGGAGAAGAAAGCTCTGACTGCAGCTGTAGTGATCCAGATACAGGAGTATGTTGTTAAACTTGAAAGGGTGCAGAAAAGATTTACAAGGATGTTCCTGAGGCTGCAGGGTTTGACTGATAGGGGGAAGCTGGATAGATTAGATTCGATTCCCTACGTTGTGTGGAAACAGGCCCTTTGGCCCAAGTCCACACCGACCCTCCAAAGAGTAATACAACCAGACCCATTTACCTCTGACTAATGTACCAACACTGTGGGCAATTTAGCATGGCCAATTCACCTGACCTACACATCTTTGGATTGTGGGAGGAAAGTGGAGCACCCAGAGGAAACCCATGCAGAACAGGGAGAATGTGCAAACTCCACACAGAGAGTCACCCAAGGCTAGAATTGAACCTGGGTCCCTGGGGCAGCATTGCTAACCATTGAGCCACCATGCTGCCCATGCAGATCTGAAGCTTCATAAATAGAGTTACTGAGGACAAAAGCAGGGATGTTATGCTGAAACTTTCTAAAGCACCAGTTGCACCGCTGCTACAATACTGCATCCAGTCCTGGTCACCACACTTTAGAAGGATGTAAGGATCCTTGGCAGAAGTGGTGTACCAGAAAACTTCCAACGCCGGAGAGTTTAGCGATAAGGTTAAGCTGACAAAACTGGAGTCATTCTCCTTGTAGGTAGTAAAAACCCCCAACTGAAAGGAGACCTGATACAGATGTACAAGATTTAGGTAAGTTAGATAGAAAAAGGAATGCTGTTCTCATTAACTGATTATGCAAAGACTAAAGGACATAGATTTCCAAAGGAAATTTGATAGACACTTGACAAAAATAGATTTCTACAGGGATGGAGTAGAGGATAAATTGACTAGTTTACTCAAGAGGACCAGCATGAATTTGATAGGCTGAATTTCTACTTTCTGCACTAGAAGTCTCTATATATTGAATTTTGTATTTGTTTGGTTAAATGCAAGTTGCATTGAGAATTTCTCGCTGTATTTTACCAAATTCACCTCATTAACAACCTGCTCCACCTGATTCTAATTTATTTCTGATTATAACTCATTCTAGTCACATTTTACCCAGAACAACTCACCAAACATCTACTGAAAGACTGGCAACCATCAGGTGCCATCTTTAAAAGTCCATGGTACACAAGGACACATGCAATCAGTTCAGCGCTACTCTAGGTAGACCGAGAAAAATTGGTGCCCTGCTTTGTGGGCAGGATCCTGAAGGCCTTGCTGGATTGGGAAGGGCCAACACAGAGCATAATGTTCCCTCAGGACAAGCAGTAGAGGCCGTTCCATCAGACTTTGCCATTCTGGTCCCAGGTTGACCCTGGATTAGTGCAGTCTCAGCCATGTGGGGGAATGCCCAGCTCTGTAGGAAGAGGGTCATTGACCCTCCCCACTCCATTACATAGATGCCACCATCTTCACTCTGATACCTCACCCTCACTCTATCTCTACTACTGCCTCCACCTCCCACCAAGGCTCATGGTCTCCTGCTCTCACCATTACTGCAACATTTTCCCTCACTCACTGTCACTGAACCCAACCCCCAATATATATCATGTACCCTGCATTGCCCTCTGCCCTGTCCACTGACTCACTTGGGACTCCTCCCCAATAGCTGTGTCATCCAGTTTCATCCCCCATGGTACCTGCCTCTCTTGTTCCAGGGTGAAAACAGCCCAATAGGACAGAGAGTGTCCGGCTGGATGGTATGCAGCCTGTACGCAGCTCCTATTCAGCCCCAATCAGCTGACTGACAAGGTCCAATCCCCTATGGTGGTATCGGTGGCTGCCCTTGACTTACTGTGCCAGCCCCCCCCCCAGAGTAAAGGCTGCCCACCTTTTGACATGACTGCGGTCTGCTGGCAGTGCTGACCAGCTTGCTGTGTGTCTGTGTCTGTGCTAAACTGCAGCAAGATAGCAGTGATATGAGCCTGATATCCCTGGCTGACAGGGCAAAATGCACAAAGGCAATGCGAGGAGGAATTCAGTGAGCATCCAGCTCAGCTCAGAGTAAGTGAGTGCTGTGAGAGAGCAAAGAGCTCGGAGCTGCACCCCCCAATCCCTGAGCTGGGGCTGTGTCCCTGAGCACATAGTGTCCTTACAGCAGCGTTACAATGAGAACATCAGTGCAGCCTGAGGGACAGCATTGAAGTGTAAAAATACCCTGTCAGTCCAGGCTGGCACATGTCAGATGACAATATCTGTGTATGTGTGCCCATGGAGTGTGCCCTGAGACATTGGTGGGGAGGGGGGGGGGTGTTGTCCTTCTGACCACGCAGTGAGGTGAATGCACCAGGGATTCACTCTGGTTTCTCGACGTCGAGCTTGTTTGGTGTGGTTGGTAAAATTGGAAGCTACATATTAATGAAGTGAGTTGTGGTGTTAATATTAAGCTGCAATTCCCAATAACTGGCAGCTCACTGCTGCCAAGCGAGAAATGCTGCTGCTCAGCAAAATTATAAAAGGTGCAACAAGGTGGCCCTGATGTTGAGGTAGACCTCGCTGGACTCCTCACGGAGTTTTGTCACAAATCTCACGATGTTGCTCAGACCTCTGTAAGATTCTGCCATAAGTTCCTCAGTAAATACCTGGAAGTGAGAATGATGGAATCTTCTCACCGCAGCTTGAGCTTGGTGATAACCGCTTTGCCGTTGAATAAACATGTGGGACAGAATATGACGTACTGGATTGTGCGGGTGGCTCCAGCAGGATGTGCTCAGCTTGCTTCATCAAGGTCGTTCCTGGGAAATCGGAAAGTGCGCTGGTCTGTGTAAAGAAATGTGTTAAATTCTTCAGTCATCCATTCCCAGCTGTTTATCTCCTTAGACACAAACAACAGCAGGTCGTGACATTGCAAACCCCATAGAAGCCTCAGTGTGAGTAATGCTTAATTGCACTGAATGATTAAAGTTTATTCCACCACGCGATATGATTCTGACTAACGACTGGTTTCAACTTCCTCTCACATACCCTGACTTCTCTGAGAGACCATCAATCTGTCTATCGTATTCAATGTTGGAGTATCAACAACTCTATGAGGTACAGAATTTCAACAATTCACAACCTTTAAGAGATTGCTCCTTAACACAGTCCTAAATGATCAGTCCTTATCCTGAGATTGAGACCTCATGTTTTAGATTCCACAAGAAGAAACAACCAGTCAGTATCTACCCAGACTCTATCTTACTTTTTGAAACACTGGTGAGTATAAGCCCCATTTGCAGCCCATGGTGTCAGGGGAGGCTCAGGGCCTGGATAGAGGGTTGGCTGAATGGCAGAATCGCTGGACATCGGAGTGCATCTGGGAAAATTAACCAACAGTGAATTTCACAGCTAATCTTGGAGGAGCCTGTTGGGCGAAGTTCACAGCACAGAATCAGATAAGTTAATCATTGTTTTAAGTTTGTCCAATAGAAAGGCTTTAGTAGTGAGTACAGTGGGTTCTTTCTTGATTACATATTTTTTGGAGATATGTCTCTTGATTAAACTTAAAATATAAGCCGTAACTATTAATTTAACCTGGGGCAGTGTTTTGTCGAGGAATAAGACGGTGTTATTTTCTGGGTCTGTAGATTGTGAAGGAGCAAAAATGGCCTTTGCAGTAACTTCTTGTCAGATGTGGGAGTTTAAAAAGAGTTTAAGGCTTACTGTGGATTATATCTGCCATAAATGCTGTTGGCTGCAAATCTTATCGGAACGAATGGATCGGTTGGAGAGACAGAGGCGATGAGGAATTTGCAACAGGAACCGTATCTGACGGATGGCAATTATAGGAGGGTATAGTCACATAGATGGGTTAACTCTAGGAAAGGCAAGAGAGGTCAGCATCTAGGGCAGGAGTCTGTTGTGGATATACCCATTTCAAACAGGTATGTTGTTTTGGAAAATGTAGGGATGATTGATTCTCAGGGAAACACAGCACGAACAGCCAAGTTTCTGGTATTGAGACTGGCTCTAATGCAACAAAGGGTGTGTCAGATTCCAAGAAATCAATTGTGTTAGGGGATTCTGTAGTCCGAGGAACAAACAGATGTTTCTGTGGCCAGCAGAGAAAAAGCAGAATGGAGTGTTGTTTCTCTGGTGCCAGGATCAAGGATGTCTTAGAGAGGGTGCAGAATGTTCTCACGGGGGAGAGGGGCCAGCAGGAGGTCACTGTCAATATTGGAACCAATGACATTGAAAAGGAAAAGGTTGAGATTCTGAAGAGAGATTACAGAGAGTTAGACAGAAATTTAAAAAGGAGGTCCTCAAGGGTAGTAATATCTGGATTACTCCCCGTGCTACGAGCTAGGGCGGCACGGTGGCACAGTGGTTAGCACTGCTGCCTCACAGCACCTGTAGACCCGGGTTCAATTCCCGACTCAGGCGACTGACTGTGTGGAGTTTGCACGTTCTCCCCGTGTCTGCGTGGGTTTCCTCCGGGTGCTCCGGTTTCCTCCCACAGTCCAAAGATGTGCGGGTCAGGTGAATTGGCCAAGCTAAATTGCCCGTAGTGTTAGGTAAGGGGTAAATGTAGGGGTATGGGTGGGTTGCGCTTCGGCGGGTCGGTGTGGACTTGTTGGGCCGAAGGGCCTGTTTCCACACTGTAAGTCTAATCTAATCTAATCTAGCAAGAGCATGAATAGGAGGATAGAGCAGATGAATGCATGGCTGAGGAGTTGGTGTTTGGGAAATGGATTCACATTTTGGATCATTGGAAACTCTTTTGGAGAAGAAGTGACCTGTACAAGAAGGATGGATTGCACCTAAATTGGAAGGGGACTAATATATTGGCAAGGGAAATTTGCGAGAACTGTTCGGGAGGATTTAAACCAGTAAGGGGGCGGGACCCAGGGAGATAATGAGGTAAGAGATCATCAATCTGAGACTGGTACGGTTGAGAACAGAAGTGAGTCAAACAGTCAGGGCAGGCAGGGACAAGGTAGGACTAATAAATTAAGGGGCCTAAAGGGAAGGCAGATGGGACTGGAATATCATAGCAATTACAGAAACATGGCTCAGGGATAGGCAGGACTGGCAGCTTAATGTTCCAGGATACAAATCCTACAGGAAGGATAGAAAGGGAGGCAAGAGAGGAGGGGGAGTGGCATTTTTGATAAGGGATAGCATTACAGCTGTGCTGAACATAGAACATTACAGCATAGTACAGGCCCTTTGGCCCTCAATGTTGAGCCTATGTCATACCAATCTGAAGCCCATCTAACCTACACTATTCCTGGTATTAAATCCAGGGAAGTTATTTGGGTGGAACTGAGAAATAAGAAAGGGATGATAACCTTATTGGAATTGTATTATAGACCCTCTAATACTCAGAGAGAAATTGAGAAACAAACTTATAAGGAGATCTCAGCGATCTGTAAGAACAATAGGGTGGCTACAGTAGGGGATTTTAACTTTCCAAACATCGACTGGGACTGCCATAGTGTTAAGGGTTTAGATGGAGAGGAATTTCTTAAGTGCGTACAAGACAATTTTCTGATTCAATATGTGGATGTACCTAATAGAGAAGGTGCAAAACTTGACCTACCCTTGGGAAATAAGGCAGGACAGGTGACTGAGGTGTCAGTGGGGGAGCACTTTGGGGCCAGCAATCATAATTCTAATTGTTTTAAAATAGTGATGGAAAAGGATAGACCAGATCTAAAAGTTGAAGTTCTAAATTGGAGGAAGGCCAATTTCGACGATATTAGGCAAGAACTTTCAAAAGCTGATTGGGGGCAGATGTTCGCAGGTAAAGGGATGGCTGGAAAATGGGAAGCCTTCAGAAATGAGATAACAAGAATCCAGAGAAAGTATATTCCTGTCAGGGTGAAAGGAAAGGCTGGTAGGTATAGGGAATGCTGGATGACTAAAGAAATTGAGGGTTTCTTTTTGGTTAAGAAAAAGAAGGAAGCATATGTCAGGTATAGAAAAGATAGATCGAGTGAATCCTCAGAAGAGCATAAAGGAAGTAGGAGTATACTTAAGAGGGAAATCAGGAGGGCAAAAAGGGGACATGAGATAGCTTTGACAAATAGAATTAAGGAGAATCCAAAAGGTTTTTACAAATATATTAAGGATAAAAGGGTAACTAGGGAGAGAAAATAGGGCCCCTTAAAGATCAGCAAGGTGTTCTTTGTGTGAAGCCACAGAAAATGGGGGAGATACTAGATGAATATTTTGCATTAGTATTTACTGTGGAAAATGATATGGAAGATATAGAATGTAGGGAAATAGATGGTGACATCTTGCAAAATGTCCAGATTACTGAGGAGGAAGTGCTGGATGTCTTGAAATGGTTAAAGGTGGATAAATCTCCAGGACCTGATCAGGTGTACCCAAGAACTCTATGGGAAGCTAGAAGTGATTGCTGGGCTTCTTGCTGAGCTATTTGTATCATCGATAGTCACAGGTAAGGTGCTGGAAGACTGGAGGTTGGCTAACCTGGTGTCAACTGTTTAAGAAGGATGGTAAGGACAAGCCAGGGAACTATAGATGGTGAGCCTGACCTCAGTGGTGGGCAAGTTGTTGGAGGGAATCCTGAGGTACAGGATGTACATGTATTTGGAAAGGCAAGGACTGATTAGGGATAGTCAACATGGCTTTGTGCATGGGAAATCATGTCTCATAGACTTGATTGAGTTTTTTGAAGAAGTAACACACAGGATTGATGAGGGCAGAGCAGTAGATATGATCTATATAGACTTAAGTAAGGCATTTGACAAGGTTTCCATGGGAGACTGATTAGCAAGGTTAGATTTCATGGAATATAGGGAGAACTTGCCATTTGGTACAGAAGTGGCTCAAAGGTAGGAGACAAAGGGTGGTGGTGGAGGGTTGTTTTTCAAACTGGAGGCCTGTGACCAGTGGAGTGCTATGAGGATCGGTGCTGGGTCCTCTACTTTTTGTCATTTATATAAATGATTGGATGTGAGCATAAGAGGTACAGTTAGTAAGTTTGCAGATGACACCAAAATTGGAGGTGTAGTGGACAGTGAAAAGGGTTACTTCAGATTACAACAGGATCTGGACCAGATGGGCCAACAGGCTGAGAAGTGGCAGATGGAGTTTAATTCAGATAAATGCGAGGTGCTGCATTTTGGGAAAACAAATCTAAGCAGGACTTATACACTTAATGGTAATGTCATAGGGAGTGTTGCTGAACAAAGAGACCTTAGACTGCAGGTTCATAGCTCCTTGAAAGTGGAGTCGCGGATAGACAGGATAGTGAAGAAGGCATTTGGTATGCTTTCCTTTATTGGTCAGAGCATTGAGGACAGGAGTTGGGAGGTCATGTTGCAGCTGTACAGGACATTGGTTAGGCCATTGTTGGAATATTGCATGCAATTCTGGTCTCCTTCCTATTGGAAAGATGTTGTGATACTTGAAAGGGTTCAGAAAAGATTTACAAGGATGTAGCCAGGGTTGGAGGATTTGAGCTACAGGGAGAGGCTGAACAGGCTGGGGCTGTTTTCCCTGGAGCGTCGGAAGTTGAGGCGTGACCTTACATAAAATTATGAGGCGCATGGATAGGATAAATAGGCAAAGTCTTTTCCCTGAGGTCAGGGAGTCCAAAACTAGAGGGCATAGGTTTAGGCTGAGAGGAGAAAGATATAAAAGAGACCTAAGGGGCAACATTTTCACGCAGAGGGTGGTGCATGTATGGAATGAACTGCCAGAGGAAGTGGTGGAGGCTGGTACAATTGTAACATTTAAGAGGCATTTGGATGGGTATATGAATAGGAAGGGTTTGGAGGGATATGGGCCGCGTGCTGGCAGGTGGGACTAGATTGGGTTGGGACATCTGGTTGGCATGGACGGGTTGGACTGAAGGGTCTGTTTCCATGCTGTACATCTCTATGATTCCATCACTAAGACAGAGTGAGCAAAAGTGGGTTCTTTTCAGGATGGTAGCCAGTAAATAGTGGAAAGAATGAGGGCATTATTGCTTAAGTTTGCAGATGACACAAAGATAGGTGGAGGGACAGCTAGTGTTGAGTAAGCAGGGAGGCTGCAGAAGGTCTTAGACAGGCTAGGAAAGTGAGCAAATGGAACGCAATGTGGGAAAGTGTGAGATTATGCACATTGATAAGACAGAATAGAGGCATAGACTGTTTTCTACATGAGGAAAACCTGTAGAAATCTTAAATGTAAAGTGACAGATGTTATAGAATCATAGTCATACAGCACAGAAAGAGTCCAACTTATCTGTATCAACCAGATATCCCGACCTGGCCTAGTCCCATTTGCCAGCATTTGTCTCATATCCCTCTAAACCCTACCTATTCCTATACCCATCCAGATACCTTTTAAATGTTGTAATTGTATCCACCTCCATCACTGCCTCTGGTAGCTCATTCCTCTGCATGAACATTTTTCTCATTTTAAAATTCTAGTTCAAGATTCTTTTAAGGTGAACACTCAGGTTCAGATGGCAATTAAAAAGGCAAATGCAATGTTAGCATTCATCTCAAGAAGGCAAGAAAGCAAGAGCAGGGATGTACTGCTGGGGCTGTATCAGGCTCTGGGCAGGCCATATTTGAAACATTGTGAGCAATTTTGGGCCCCATATCTAAGGAATTTGTGTTGGCGTTGAAGGGGGTCCAGTGGAGGTTTACAAGAATGACCTTGGAGTTGAAGTGCTTGTCATTTCAGGAGCGGTTGAGGATTCTGGATCTGTAACTAATGGAGTTTATAAGGATAAGGGGGAATCTGATTAAAATTTACAGAATACTGAGAGCTGGATAGAATGAACATGGAGAAGATGCTTCCATGAGTAGGCAAGATTAGAACCTTAGGGCACAGCCCTCAGAATAAAAGGGATGATGTTTTAGAGCTGAGATAAGGAGGAATTTCTATAACAAGAGGGGGATGACTCTATGGAACACATTGCCAGAGAAGGCTGTGGGGGTCAAACCATTGAGTAAATTTGAAACAAAGGCTCTTAATAAAATCCGAAAGAACTGCAGATACTGCAAATCGAAAGCAAAAACAGAAGCTGCATGAAGAGCTCAGCAAGGTCTGGCAGCATCTGTGAAGAGAAATCAAAGTTGACATTTCAGGTGCGGGTGACCGTTCTTCAGTACTGGATAGATAGGTTCTTGATGCATAAGTTGATCAAAGGATAGAGTGAGTCACAGCAGAATAGAGTTGAGAAAAGTATCAGCTACGATCAAATGGTACAGCCGACTCGATCGGTCATGTAGCCCAATTCTGGTGCTACATCCTCTGGACAAGTCTCTTATCCCAGGGCATAATCTAGTGAACCTCTGTTGTACTGATCCTGAGATCCTTCTTTAAATATGGATACCAAAACTATACACAGTATTCCAGCTGTTACCTCATCAAATCCTGCAGGTCTTTATTCAGATCTCCTTTGAAAGTTATTATTGAATCTGCTTTACTGCCCTTTTAAGCAGTATGTTCCAGGATTTAAAACTCCTATAAATATACTGCAATCCAGTCTGGAAATTATTTGTTCACCTCTATTCTCTGCTTTCTTTCTCTTTGCCAATGTACAGTCGTGTTTCTGTACTTTGGATTAACCCCATAGGCCACAGCTTTATGAAGGTCCCAGGATCCATCAGACCATTCCAGATGTTCCGTTGTGCAGTCAATGCAGTGGGTCAGCTTCCTGTAGACCTGCCCTTCAGCTACAAGATGGTCTGATACAACTTGCCAGTCAACTGAATGGAACTCTTCCCCATTCAGAGCAATATTGACATTGATCACATGATCACATGATTTGCAGACAGTAGCTGCTGTACCCTTGGGATCATGGAAAATAATGACACCTTTGCAAAGGAAGTGGCTGCGCAGAGTTTAGATGCTGGGTCACAATCATCATGCTGAGCAAGACCAGTCCCGGGGCAGTTTGTGAACTGGTAAGAGGACAACCTGAAGGTGAAACCCAGCAAGCAGATCTCCTTGAACATGCTGTGAAATCAAATATAGACCCGCCTTCTTGGCTCCAATGTAGACCCCTTCAATATCTATATAAATATTCCATCTCGAGAAGGGGCCATACTGGAACTTGATGTTGGAGAATGAGCCCATCCAGGTGGTTGAAGTTTCAATAGAGGATTACTTGGGGAATAGTGATCACAATTCCATAAATTTTAGAATACTCATGGACAAGATGAGAGTGGTCCTAAAGGATGAGTACGAAATTGGGGAAAGGCCAATGATACCAAAAGTCGGCAGAAGCTGGGGAATGTAGATTGGGAGGAGCTGTTTGAAGGGAAATCCACATTTGATACATGGGAGGCTTTTAAAGAGAGTTTGATTCGAGTCCAGGACAGACATGTCCCTGTGAAAAGGACAGAAATGGCAAGGTTAGGGAACCATGGATGACAGGTGAAATTGTGAGACTAGCTCAGAGTAAAAAAGAAGCCTACATAAGGTCTAGGTGAATGAAAACAGATGAGGCTTTGGGAGAAAGTAGGACCAACCTGAAATGAGGAATTAAGAGACTAAAAGGGGTCATGAGATATCCTTAGCAAACAAGATTAAGGAAAATCCCAAAGCCTTTTTTTTGTATACAGGGAGCAAGAAGGTAACTAGAGAAAGGGTTGGCCCACACAAGGGCAAAGGGGGAAAGTTATGCATGGAATCAGATAAAATGGGTGAGATTCTTAATGAGTACTTTCTGTCAATATTCACTGAGGAGAGGGACACGATGGATATTGAGGTTAGGGATAGATGTTTGATTGCTTTAGGTCAAGCTGGTATAAGGAGGGAGGAAGTATTTTAGGGTACTCTAAAAGACATTAAGATGGACAAGTCCCCAGGTCTGGATGGGAACCTATCCCAGGTTACTGAGGGAAGCAAGAGAGGACATAACAGATATCCTTAACAGATATCTTTGCAGCATCCTTGAAAACAGGTGAGGTCCCAGAGGATTGGAGAATTGCTAATGTTGTCCCCGTGTTTAAGAAGGGTAGCAGTGATAATTATAATTAGGTAATAATAGACTAGTGAGCCTGATGTCAGTTATAGGGAAACTGCTGGAGAAGATACTCAGGAATAGATACTCAGGAATTTCTTCAGTGATAGGCAGCATGGTTTTGTGCAGAGAAGGTCATGTCTTGCCAACTTAGTAGGATTCTTTGAGGACGTGACAAAGTTGATTGATGAGGGAAGGGCTGTAGATATCATATACATGGACTTCAATAAGGCGTTTGATAAGATTCCCATGGTGGGCTGATGGAGAAAGTGAAGTTGCAAGGGGTCCAGGGTGTACTAGCTAGATAGATAGAGAACTGGCTGGGCAGCAGGAGACAGAGAGTAATAGTGGAAGGATGTTTCTAAAAATGGAGAACTGTGACCAGTGGTGTTCCACAGGAATCCATGCTGGGACCACTGTTGCTTGTGATATACATAAGTGATCTACAGGAAGGTAAAGGTGGTCTGATTAGCAAGTTTGCAGATAGCACTAAGATTGAAGGAGTAGCAGATAGTGAAGGGGACTGTCAGAGAATGCAGCAGAATATAGATAGATTGGAGAGTTGGCAGAGAAATGGCAGATGGAGTTCAATCTGGGCAAATGCGAGATGAT
The DNA here is from genome assembly GCF_020745735.1 of Hemiscyllium ocellatum. Taxonomy (NCBI): domain Eukaryota; kingdom Metazoa; phylum Chordata; class Chondrichthyes; order Orectolobiformes; family Hemiscylliidae; genus Hemiscyllium; species Hemiscyllium ocellatum. Next base: position 54,550,644 of record NC_083431.1, read on the forward strand.
GCATTTTGGAAAGTACAATTCAAGTGTGAACTATATGGTAAATGGAAAAACCCTGGGGAAAATTGATGTACAAAGAAATCTGGATGTTCAGGCCCATTGTATCTGAATATGGTAACGCAGGTCGATAGAATATGGCATGCTTTCCTTCACCAGACAGGGTACTGAGTACAAGAGTTGGCAGGTCATGTTACAGTTGTATAGGACGTTGATTTGGCCACATTTGGAATACTGCGTACAGTTCTCATAGCCACATTACTGAAAGAATATGGATGCTTTGGAGAGAGTGCAGAGGAGGTTCACCAGAATGTTGCCTGGTGTGGAGGGCGCTAGCTCTGAAGAGAGGTTGAGTAGATTAGAATTATTTTCATTAGAAAGACAGAGGTTGAGGGGGGACCTGATTGAGGTCTACAAAATCATGAGAGGTATAGACAGGGTGGATAACAAGCTTTTTCCCCAGAGTAGGGGACTCAGTTACTAGGGGTCATGAGTTCAAGGTGAGAGGGAAAAGGTTTAAGGGAGAAGTTCTTTATGCAGTGGATGTGGTAGAGGCGGGCACGATAGCATCAATTAGGATGTATCTAGACAGATACATGAATGGGCAGGGAGCAGAGGGATACAAATCCTTAGAAAATAGGCCACAGATTTAGATAGAGGATCTGGATCGGTGCAGGCTTGGAGGGCCGAAGTGCCTGTTCCTGTGCTGTAATGTTCTTTGTTCCTGTTCTTTGTTCTATCTCTGCATGTTCTTGGAAGAATCTGAAACTCCAACAATGGAAAGCTGCTGTTAGGGAAGTCTCCATCATAGCATAAAGGCTGTTGAGAACTGAACATTCAATTGTAGGTCAAAAGTAATTGACCAAGCTAAATTCCACAAACTGGGCAATGTAAATATTTTGTCAGATTAAATAAAACAGGAGTAATAAGAGCTCAGAACAGGAACATCACACAGCCCTTCACTATTCTCAAACTTCTCAAAGGCTGAGAAAGCTAATCGCTTCAGATTAGTGTGATAATTGAGCTCAGTTGTATTCCTGAGACCTACCACATGAATGGGTATGCCCTTAATAAGATCACACTAAGTGAGCTGTTTATTTGTAGAGTCAGTGCACACATTATGCGCTGACTAGTCTCGTTCTGCACTGTATCAATTTTGAGATTCCAGGACATATACTAACAGCCACTCTGAGAACTGGCGTCAGGTCAGACAGAAGTGTTATCCTGGTGTACGCACACTTCCCCTTCGCAGTTCATCATCCTATCTTCCCCATACTGAATAGATGTATGAATTCAGATTAGCACAGCATTCATCCTAAAACACATCCAGCAATCCTTAAACCTTCACTCACACAGCATCACTAGATTGTTAGTTATTTGTCATTAACCCACATTGTTTAATGAGAGCATAGAATCTGACAAGAAAAACATGCTTGAGCAACAATGACCATAGCAGATCCTAAAGCAATCCCTTCAATCATTGCTCATTCTCTGTGCCACAGCCTGTACTTGCTTTCCCATTGTGTAAGGTAATAGCTCTGAAAGGGTTAATGGTGGATACGACACTCGGCTCCACCAACATGATGATGTCACACAGTCTTGGGTGAAGAATTGAAAGGTTTACTTGTTGATCCTGGTGGGGGAGGGGTCAGATGCATTATCTCCCAGTTCCTGATAACCTTTGTCATTCTGGAAGGAGACATTGAGGACTGCAGATGCTGGAGATCAGAGCTTAAAATTGTGTTCCAGCAACACAATCTTTGTCATTCTGCCTAACTAGCCGATATAACTTGTATCTATTACTATCATACAATTAACTCCATTTTATTGTTCAAACAAGTTCACCTGTTTGTTAAAGCTCACTAATAGTTAATCCTCTACCATTTTAACTGAACACACTCTTCAACCCTGTCCAGAAAGGGAGATTCTATTCCAAACACATGCCACCAGTGGTGGTTTCACAGGCAAACTGCACATCCCACTATCAAACTAGGTTTCAAAAAGCTAATGTCCTGTTGGTTTTAACCACTTTAAGTCTTACATGTAGAACATTACCAATGCCTTCTGAAATCCAAGGAAGTTTTATTCTTACACTTGACAACATCGAACTAAATGGAGGGGCTTCTGGTTGTAAATCCACGCTGAGTCTCCTGATGATCTCTGGACCCTTCACGTGATTCTTGACAACATCTCATCATTGCTTCCAGTGTTTTTCCCACTGAAGGTACATGAGGAGAGCCCAACATTGTGCTTCAGCATCACTCACAATGTTTTGATTGACTTTTGACATTTGCTACCATTTGTGGTTCAAGTAGTGATCCAGTGGTAATGGAGACAGTGAGGACTGCAGATGCTAGAAAATCGGGTTGATAAAGTGTGGAGCTGGAAAATGCATAGCAGATCAAGCAGCATCTGAGGAGCAGGGGAGTCAACATTTCAGGACGCTGACTCGCCAGCTCTTCAGATGCTACTTGACCTGCTATGCTTTTTCCAGCTCCACACTTTATTGTCTCCAACGGTAATGCAGGGCTTATGTAGGGCTTTCCTGAAGAAGGGCTTATGCCCGAAACGTCGAATCTCCTGTTCCTTGGATGCTGCCTGACCTGCTGTGCTTTTCCAGCAACACATTTTCAGCTCTGATCTCCAGCATCTGCAGACCTCACTTTCTCCTCCAACGGGAATGCAGCCTTGTTTAATTATTCTTTCATTTGCTCAAGGATTTGATAGCAAATCTAGTTAGTTACACATTCCTGGGGGGTGAAACATAACTCTGTGTATTGATAAGGCCATTTCCTTTCCTGTTTGTGAATTTATAGTACTAAAGACTTGCCACTCCCAGCCAAGCTATTCCAGTACAGCTATAAAACTGGCACCTCTCCGACAATTGCGCAGGTATGCCCTGTATCCAAAATGCAGGACAAATCTAACCTAACCAGTGATACTGCCCCATCAGTCTACAGTTGATTATCAGTAAAGTGATGGAAGGTGTCATCAATAGTGCTATCACAATATTTGTATTTCTATGAAGAGATTTGAAAGGAAGGATCATGAATCTGCAAATATATGAAATAGCAGTTTTCACAAGACCTTTGATAAATTTCCATTCTTGGTTCCATCCAGTCAGGCAATTCTAGGATAGAAGTTACCAATCTGAATGAGAGAAAAATGATTACTTACTCATGGGATGTGGGCATCACTGGCTGGGCCAGCATTGGTTGATTTTGATTTGATTTGGTTTATTGTCACATGTATTTATTACAAGTACAGTGAAAAGTGTTGTTTAGTGTCACCACTCTCCAGCACCATCTTAAAACATAAAAAAATAAGCCAAAACACAGAATATAAAAGCCAAAGAAATATAACAATAAATTTTATCTTCTAGTCTTATCTCAATAAAAGTGAGGTGGTCTTTGGAACAGCTCCCACTTCTAGCTCAGCTTCTCTCCAATCCTCGAGTCCAAGCTGCTAAAGCATTGACACTAACCACTTCAAATGCACTGCAGAAAAACACCAAAGACAGCACCATGCAAGCCCATGACCACTTCCAAGGGCAGCAGATACTCGGGAACAACCATCACCTGCAAGCTCCCCTGCAAGCCACTCACCGTCCTGACTTGGAAATATATCACCGTTCTTTCACTGTCACTGGGTCAAGATTTGGAATTCCCTCCCTAAGGGCATTTTGGGTCCACCGACTATACAAGGACCACAGCAGTTAGTGTCAATGCTTTAGCAGCTTGCATTCGAGGATTGGAGTGAAGCTGAGCTAGAAGCGGGAGCTGTTCCAAAATTCTGTCCGAGAGTTGCCTGACTGGATGGGACCAAGAATGGAAATTGATCAAAGGCCTTGTGAAAACTGCTATTTCATATATTTGCAGATTCATGATCCTTCCTTTCAAATCTCTTCATAGAAATACAAATATTGGCAAGATCCAATTGTTTATTAAAATCAGCACAAAATATTGAGCTTTCAGAAAAGCAAAATAAAAGTGAATCACTTGAAAACTCAGCAATGAGTCTTACCGGGCAACTGGATGGTGAATGGACAAAGTCATGGCAGAACTGTGCTAATGGTCCATCTTCATATTTCTCTGTAAAAAGGGAATTGTTAATGAATCAATCTTAACCAAACTATGCATGGCTAATATTCTCTTCTGGACTTAAAGAATAAAATTGTTAAATTTTACTTTAAATTAGTGACATTTGGGATAGTTCTTTGCCTCTCGAAATACAACAGCTTACGACACGAGGTGAGCTTTCGTCTAAATCTGGTTTAAATTAGCAGAGTGTTGTAACAGTTTGAGGGCACATCACCGGGATTAATACAGTTAGAGATTGGTTGCCAGGATTTGAACAGTTTGGGGGCTCTCATCCGTGATGTGAACAGGTCTAGACAGATCCAGTCTGAGATTTGTACAGATTATCCACAGTGTGGAAACAGGCCCTTCGGCCCAACACACCCACACCGACCCCCTCAGTAACCCACTCAGGCCCATTCCCCAACCCTGACTAATGCATGGCAGTAGATAGGGAACAAGCAAACATAGAATGATACAATCCCTACAGTGCAGTGAGAGGCTATTCAACCCATTGAGTCTGTACTGACCCTCCAAAGAGCATTTTCTGCCCCCACAGCTGTCTGTGACAATGAATTCCAAAGACACTGAATCCTCTGATAGAAGAAATTCCTCCTCATCTCAGTCTTAAATTGGCACTCATTTATTCTAAGGCTATGGCTTCCGGTCTGAGACTCACCTATAAGGGGAAACATCCTCGCTGTATTTATCATGTCAAGGCCATTATGAATCCTTTATGCTTCAATGAGATCATCTCTCATTCTTCGAAATGTGACTGAATTATTATGAAGGTGTACGTGTGTACTGTGTCTTTAAGAGAGAGTGGAACCTGGCAAGGACCAAGAGAGGCACAGAGTGTGCTGAACAATTTAAAAATGTAACATTTGATGAAACAAATAGCTGGAGCTGCATTGCCATGGAACAAAAACAAATTCAAAATCAGTCAATCAGTTTAAATTATCCCCTAAATACCAAAATCCAATCGAATTTGAATTTTACTGTTTGGAGAGACATTAAACCAATGGAATAATCTGATGTTTTGGGGTATAACATTGGATATTTTGAACAGTTGGGGGGAGATCAGTAAAGAGCAGCCAAGCAAGTACCAAGACTGCCAGCAGAATACCTCTCTGAAAGGGACCTATCCAGAAGATATTTGTGCAGCCGACCAAGAGAAATCTACAGAGAAAGTTCGACATCTAAAGACGACAACTGATTTGAAATTGATTTGCCGTAAATTTAAGAGGAAATGTATGGGACCAGTATTGTAGAGTGAGAGATGAAAGATAGGTTTAAGAGAAAGGATTTGTAACTTGTTGTCTAATATTCTCTTGTGGAATTAAAGAATAAAATTGTTAAATTTTACTTTAAATTAGTGATATTTGGGATAGTTCTTTGCTTCTCGAAATACAACAGCTTACGGCACAAGGTGAGCTTTCCTCTGTATCTGGTTTAAATTAGCAGAGGATTTTACCCAGTGTTGTAACAGTCTGGGACACATCACCGAGATTTAAACAGTTAGGGGTTGGTTGCCAGGATTTGAACAGTTTGGGGACTCTCATCCGTGATGTGAACAGGTCTAGACAGATCCAGTCTGAGATTTGCACAGATTACCTACAGTGTGGAAACAGGCCCTTCGGCCCAACACATCCACACCGACCCTCCGAAGAGTAACCTGCTCAGGCCCATTCCGCAACCCTGATTAATGCACCTAACACTATGGGTAATTCAGCATGACCAATTCACCTGACCTGCACATCTTTGGATTGTGGAAAGAAACCGGAGCACCCGGAGGAAAGCCACACAGACACAGGGAGAATGTGCAAACTCCACACAGTCAATCGCCCCGAGGCGGGAATTGAACCCAGGTCCCTGGCGCTGTGAGGCAGCAGTGCTAACCACGAATCACCCGTGCCGCCAAATTTGAACAGATTTGGGGGTATGAAAAAAAACCCAATAATTTAAACACTTGCCAGTTAGGCTCCTAGATCTTTGAATAAAACATAGGTGAGACAATTTGTTTAATTTCGGCTAGTTGTGGTTGGTTCAATTAAAAGTGAGAGAGGTGGCTGTTCAAATTGCTAAAGAGGTTCTGGGGTTTGAAGATGATTCCCAAATTTGCCAAGAAAGTTTGGAAAGAAAAGAAAAGACCATACTCTTAGAATTAGCAAAGAGGTTAGAATTGCGTTCAACCAAGGACAAAAGTAAATTGGAAATTGTAAAGGAATTACTCAAACACTCAGGTGTGTCAGAGAAACAGGCAGGTGCAGTAGAGTTAGCAAAACTTAAATTACAATGGAGAAAAATGGAGTTAGAAGATAAACAAAGGGAAAGAGAGAAAAGAGAGAGAAAGAGAGGGAAAAAAAGCAAGGGAGATTCTTAGCTGAGCAAAGAGAGAGGGAAAAAGGGACAGAGAAAGATAAAGAGAGAGAAAGGAAAGTAAGAGAGAAAGAGGGAGAGGAGAGAGAGAAAAAAGAAAGAGAAAGTTCTTAGCTGAGTAAAAAGAGAGAATTTGAACTTCAGAAGTTGCGAATTAGTCAGGAAAGTCAAGTTAACAGGATGGGGATGAAGAGAGAATGTAGTGATATACACAAATCTGTTAAAACATTGCCACTTTTGATTTTGATGAGAAAGATGTCAAAACCTTCTTTATTTCATTTGAAAAACTGGCGAGGCAGATGGGGTGGTCCAAGGATTTATGGGTAATGCTAGTTCAGACTAAACTGGTAGGCAGAGCTAGTGAGGTATTTGTCGTGCTGTCAGATGAGGTGTCAAGAGACTATGAAGAGGTTGAACAGGCTATTTTAAGTGTGTATGAATTGGTACCAAAAGCATATAGACAGCGATTCAGAAACACAAAGAAGGAACTAGGTCAGACTTATGTTGAGTTTGAAAGAATTAAACATACAAATTTTGATAGATGGGTATGGGCCTTAAAATAGATATGATCTATGAGGCACTAAGAGAGATTATTTTGCTGGAGGAATTTAAAAACTCACTTCCAGAGATGGTAAGAATTCACGTGGAGGAACAGAAAGTTCAGGGAGTGAGAAGGGCAACAGGGTTAGCAGATGAATATTTGTTGGTGCATAAGACAAACTTCTGGCCAGAGTTTCATCCTGTGAGGGATAGAAGTTGGGAGAAAGGGAGATCCTGCACTACTAAACCAAGAGTAGAGAACAAAGAATAATAGTTTACCACAGGATAAAAAAAGAAGCCCAAGAGGGTGGACAGGAAGTGAAAGACCTCGGGTGTTTTCACTGTAGTGGAGTGGGAGATAGAAAATTACAGTGCCGTTGGTTTCAGAAGGGCACTGGGAAAAGGTGTTGTCATTGCCAGAAAGTGGGACATGTACAGACACAGTGCTGGTCGTTAAAGAAAGGCATTGTGGGAAAAGATGTGGTAAAAGAAGCTAAGCCAGTGGCCTTAGTGAAGGTAGGAAAGGAAAGCCCAAGAAAAGTTGAGGAGCTGCAGGAGAGTGCACAGCCTAGGCAGGGGCTGGGTATGGAGTCAGTACCCGATCTCTGTAAATAATTCTCCTCTGTGGGTAATGTTTACTCAGAAAGAACAGGGGGTGAAGGACAAGAAGTTATAATTTTGAGAGATACAGGATCTAACCAGTCTCTAGTAGTAAGAGATGAGTGAATTCGCATTCTTTCTGATCTGTTACCTGAGAGTGTGGGATAGATGGACAGAAATTTAGTGTTCCCCTATGTAATATCAGGTTGGAGTGCCAACTCAAGACTGGGAAAGTAACAGTGGGAGTGATTGACAGAGTGTCAGCTCCAGGAATCCAGTTTGTTTTGGGGAATGATTTGACAGGATCCAAGGTGGGAGTGACACCCCTTTGTTATGCAGAAACCCAAGGAAGACCAAGAAACTGAGGAGTTAAAAGAAAAATATCTTGGAATTTTCCCAGACTACGTAGTAACAAGATCCCATTATCATAAGTCACAGCACCAAGCAAAAACTAAAGAGAAAGGTGAAGGAGTTGAGGTTCAGTTAGCGGATCCCCTGTTTGACATAATGGTGCAGGAAAAACCTGAACAGGCAGAGGGTCAGACAGAAGTGTTTACTCCTGAAAGGCTCAGAGATTTACAACAGAAAGATGAGACAACAAAAGATTTATGTTGATGCATACTCCTAAAAGGAGGCAGAGGATATTCCTGAGGGTTATCTGAAAGAACTGGAGAAACAGTTGTTAGTTACTGCCCCACAAAGTAAGGAATCAAATCCAGATGTTGTGGATTTTGATGTGCAGCAAAATATGTTAAAAAATGAAGAAGTCCTTAAGGAGTGGGATAGGTTAGTAAGCTATCTGTCTCAAAGGCATAGAATACAGTTGAAAGGTTTATTACTACAGTATAAGGACCGACGTAAGAATCAGATGGGGAGGACTAATGCTGTTGTACATGAAGTAGATGTAGGGAATGCTGTTCCAATAAAACAACACCCATTTCGGCTTAATCCTTTCAAAGCCAGACAGGTCAAGAAGGAAATGCTCAATGCGGACATCATCAAACTGAGGCAGAGTGAGTGGAGTTTGCCGATTGTCTTAGTTCCCAAACTGGACGGGACTCAACAATTCTTTGTAGATTATCGGAAGGTCAATGCTGTTACAAAATTGGACTCCTATCCAATTCCTAGATTGAAGAACTGCATCGAGAAAGGCAGACAAGCCAGTTACATCACCAAGTTGGACTTAATGCGTGGTACCTTTATCAGAGATGGCAAAAGAAATTTCTGGGTTTGTAACCCTAAAGAGGATATATCAAATTAAAGTCTATCTGAATGACGTAGTATTCTTTAGCGAGTCCTGGGACTCACTTGGTACAGTTGGCTGAGCTCTTTGAATGACTACGAGAAGCAAAACTGGTGATAAACTTAAATAAAACTGATTTAGCGAAAGCAGAGGTGACTTTCTTGGAAAATAACATAGTTCATGGAAGGTTGACTCCAAGGAATGCAAAGACAAAGGCCATCGAGGAATTTCCAATCAACCTCATAGAAAGAGGTGCTTCAATTTTTGAGACCAAGCAGACGCTATCGGAAGTTTGTTCAACCGATTTGCTGAAGAAGAACAAAGCTTTGGTGGACAGGGCAACGCCAGGAGGCATTTGACCATTTAAAAGCAATATTAATGACCAAGCCAGTTTTAGCTACACCATACTTTTCAAAACCTTTCAAAGTTGCCATCGATATTATTGAAATAGGGGTTGGCGCTGACTCCTACAGGAAGATGATGATGGGATTGAACTGTCAGTTGGTCACATTTCAAAGAAACTCAACATCTACCAGAGGAAATACTCCACGATCGAAAAATAACTTCTGAGTTTGGTACTGGCCTTACAATATTTTAATGTGTATTTCATGAAGAATGTGTCAAAGTGTATACACTGTTCACAATCCTCTTACAGTCTTGGAACGCTTTAAAGATGGGAATATGAGATTATTTCACTGGAGTCTTGTGTTACAGACTTTTTACTTACTTACTTTATGTTTGGATCATAAAAATGTAATCGCAGATGCATTATTGGAGATTCAGCTGACAGAGTTTAGGTGGGTTTGGTATCTATTCAATGTTTATATATATATATATATATATATATATATATATGGAAGAAGTTAATATGTACTTACATGAAAGTCATATGTATGCCATGGTAAGTTGGTTAAGGAATAGAGAAAAAAATGAAGCCACATTTTCATTATGATGGTTCATTTTTTCTTAAGGGGGGAGGTGTTACGAAGGTGCAGGTACTGTATCTTTAAGAGAGACTGGAAGTTGGCATGGACCCAGAGAGGCACAGCGTGTGCTGAACAATTTAAAAATGTAACATTTGGTGAAGCAAATAGCTGGAGCTGTGTTGCCATGGAACAAAAACAAATTCAAATTCGGCCAATCAGTTTAAATTATTCCCTAAATACCAAAATCCGACCAAATTTGAATTTTACTGTTTGGGAGGACATCAAACCAATGAAATGATCCGATGTATAAAACCGGATATTTTGAATAGTTGGGGGCGGGGGGAAACAGTAAAGTGCAGCCAAGCAAATACCAGCAGAATAACGCTCTGAAAGGGACCTGAACAGAAGATATTTGTGCAGCAGACCTAGAGAACTCTACAGAGAAAGTTTGACATCCGAAGATGACAACTGGGTTTGAAATTGAATTGCCATAAATTTAAGATGGAAGTTATTGGACCAGATTTTTGTATTGTAGAGTGGGAGGTAAAAGATAGGTTTAAGAGAAAGGAGTTGTAACTAGTTGTTGTTTAATGTTCTCTTGGGGACTTAAAGAATAAAATTGTTAAATTTTTCTTTAAATAGTGGTATTTGCGTAATTCTACTGGTCTATATTGCACTTGAGTCATCTGATAATATATGCTGAGCAAGGAGCTACCTGTCAAAGGAGCAGCACTCCAAAAGTTTGTCCTTCCAAACAAACCTGTTGGATTATAACCTGGTGTGTGATTTTTTTACTTTGTCCAACACGGGTCCTCCACATCACATGCTGAGATAGTGACACCTGCTGGTTTGTGATACTAGCAGCTGGTGTTAGACCTCCTGCTGGGCTCTACAGTACTATCCTGCCCCCTGCTGGTCTTGGATGCAGTGCTGCCTCCCATTGGTCTATGTTGAGTTAATACCTCCTGTCAGTTTATGGGTCTTTCATGCCTCCAGTTTGTCTGGGATGCATTACTATCTGCTGCAGATCTGTATTGCATCAGCACCTGCTGCTGGACCATTGTGAATGAACAAACCCTGCTGGCCTATAGTGTTTTATCACCTCCTGATGGTCTGCAGTCAGTTAGTGTCCCCTGTTGTCAATTGTGCACTGGCACCTCATGTTTGCTCAGTAGCACCTCCTGTTGGTCTGTGGTTATAATTTCTGCCAATCTTCTGTGAGCTGTGCCCCCAGTTGTGCAAACATGATGTTTGACCTGAAACGTTAACTTTGACTTCTCTTCACAGATGTTGCCAGACCTGATGAGCTTTTCCAGCAACTTCTGTTTTTATGTCTGATTCACAATATCTTCAGTTCTTTTGGTTTTTACTAATCGATTCAAGTTTAATACCTTCTGCTGGGTTATGGTGCAATAGGTCCTCCTTGTCTCTAGATTGCAGTTATTGACTACTGGCCTCAGGATCACTGAAGCCCTCTTCCAGTCTCTGATGCACTAGTGCCACACATGGTCTCAGGTGCAATAGCACCGCTGCTTTCCCTCAAGTGTGCGAGTGATTCTTACTCCTCCAGGCAGCATTAACACATCTGCTGCGATACTGAGATTCTGAAAACTCCTGCTTTATGGAACAGTAGCAAGTTCTAATGACTGATGAAGATCTTCTGCTGGGCTATGGCAAGCTGCCCTGCTACCCGTCACTATAGTGTTACTGCCTCCTGCTGGTCCATGGAGCACTAACAGCTCCTGCTAGGTTATCCTGCTCTAACAGGGTGTACTTGCACCTCTTACCTGTCGATGATGCTGTAGATGAATACTGATATAACACCCTGCTGTTGGTTTATGCTATGGAAGCACTTGCTCTGGCAGAAAGGTGTGCTATTACCTCCCGTGGGCAATGGTCTGCTCGTATATTCTGCTGGCCTAGGGTGCACTAAGCTCATTCTATTGGTCTATGGTGTATCAGCACCTTCCCTTACAGTATGAAATCATTCAGATCTGCAACACAGAAAAAGGGCCTTCAACCCATCAAGTCTGCACCAGTGAAAAACAACCCTCAAACTATTTCTAGCACCTGTTTATATTAGCATTGCAAATACACATTTAAATACTTCTTATATATTATGAGTTTCTGCCTGTACCACTGCTACAGGCGGTGAGTTCCAGATTCCCATTACATTTTATTTCCCTCACATCTCCTCTGAGCCTCCTGCCCCTTACTCTGGTCTACACTGAGATAGTGACACTTGCGGTTTATGGTACAGTTGGACCTGTGACTGTTCTATGGGGGTCAAACACCAACTGCTGGATGGTGGGGCATCAGTACCCCATGCCAACCCCTGGCTTGTCTTGGGTGCTGCATCACACATTGATCTATGTTGAATTAATACCTCTTGTCAGTTTATGGTTCTTCAGCACCTTCACTTTGTCTGTGGTATATTACCATTTTCTGCAGGTCTATGTAACACCAGCACCTCCTAATGATTGATTGAGTTAGCATCTCCTGCTGGTCTACTGCGAGTGAAACCAACTTCTGATCTATGGCGCATCAGTCACTTCCTGCTGATCTACTATATCATATAACACCTTCTACTGGGCAATGGTCTGCTCGCGCATCCTGCTTGCATTGAATGCACTAGCACCTCCTATTGGTGTATTGTGCACTAGCACCCGCTGTTGGTCTGTTCTAATCACACACGTCCTGTTAGTTTGAATTATGATATGGAGATGCCAGTGTTGGACTGGGATGAACAAAGTCAGAAGTCACACAACACCTGGTTATAGTCCAATAGGTTTATTTTAAATCACAAGCTTTCAGGGTGCTCAAAGTTTGGGAGAACTGTTCAGGGTGCTGTTCCTTTGCCAGGTGAAGTTTATGTTATGGTAGCAACTGCTGGTGTTCTATTGTGCTGCTGCATCTCCAACTGGACTATGGTGAATAACACCTCTGTACTGAGATAATGACACCTGCTGGGTTATATTGCAGTGGTACCTGCTACTGATCATGGAGGACAATGCTTCCTTGTTGGTCAATGCAGAGTTAATATCTTCAGTTGGTTTGCAGTGCAGTTGCTTCCTCAGTTTGTTTCTGGTGTATTACTATGATCTGCAGGTCTGTCGTGCACTAACCCATTCTGCCAGGCAACCATTCTTTCAGCACTTGTCAATCTATAGTGGCCTAGCACCTCCTGCTTATCTATCATAAACTGATATTACTTGCTAGTTGATGATGTATTAGCATCTCCAGCTGCTCTGCAGTGAACTTATACTTACTACCGTGTGTTAGTGGATGCTGCTGGTTAATGTTGAACAACACTCCCTTCTGGTCTGTAGTATGCCAGTACCTCACACTGGGAGGTATTGTGCCAGAATCTCCTGTGAAGCTACAATATATTGCATCTTCTGCTGGTCAAGGATGCACAGGTGTTGCCCACTGCATTTTGGCACATTACTGCCTCCTCATGGTCTATGTTGAGAAAGTGCCATCTTCTTGTTTATAATGTTGTGGTTATTGCAGCATCTGAGGAGCAGGAAAATTCCTGATGAAGGGCTTTTGCCCAAATCATCGATTTTCCTACTGGAGTCAGCTGTTATAATGGAGTCAGCTGTTACAAGGGGACACAGCTTTAAATTAAGGGGTGGAAGGTATAGGACAGATGTTAGGGGTAGATTCTTTACACAGCGGGTTGTGAGTTTATGGAATGCCCTGCCAGTAGCAGTGGTGAACTCTCCC